>NC_053151.1:422500-552500 GCF_016808335.1 Panicum virgatum
AGTCGTCCCGGGGAGCCGACCACGGCTCGGACTTACGTTTACACGTGTCTTTGTATGCAGGAAACTGTTTGGAGCACGTCTGCACCCTCCTGATCGGGTATAGGTCAGGTGGCACGCCCGGTTTTCCACAAAACCTCCGGGCGCGTAATGGAATTGCGGACCGTCGACGAGGGAGCAGTGTCTGCCAGCGCCCCAGCAACCTCCCGGCTATTCGTGTTGCCCGTCGCTGCTCGCTGGTGGGTTTCGGCTGACAACACATTCTGGCACGCCTGGTGGGACCACTCTTCTCGGCAACAACGTCCACTGCAACAATGACCGGAGCTCAAGATCAAGAACCTGCTCCCAAGCCAGTCACATATGAAGAACTTCCTCCTGAACACAAGAAGAAGTATGATGAGATCAAAGCTCTGCTGGAAGCCGATCTCATCGGCTCTTTTGAGAAGACTCGCAACCATGGCATCAGGTGGAAGGGGTTCTCACCAGAAGGCGCTCTTGACAATGTAGATCTGTCTGTACCATCTGAAGAGCGTACCAGAGCCCTGCGTCAGGAGATGAACTACATGGTGGCCCATTCGCTTCATCGGCATTCTCAGAGCCTGATGAACGAGCTTGAGCGCATGGCGCACCGCGTCATCCAGGAGATAATCAAGAACCAGTACTCTCCATCGGGGCCAACCTTGGGGAGTCATACAGAGGAAGCTGCACTGCATTCTAGGCCGCAACTGCCATTCTGATTTGCAGCTCCCAGACCACAGAGCTCGCCGATCTATGTTGTCCACAAGATCGGCGGTGATCCTGGAGAAGGCCAGTTCCTCACCGAGCCACCCAAAGAGATCCCGCACGGTTACACGTGCGCCTACATCCCTGACAGCGTCAGTCCAGCACGCTCGGTGCAGATGGCGAACCCAGGAGCTTCTGGAGTAGACGCAGAGAAACAAGCGTGGCTGGCAAAGTACGCTACTGGGCCGAGTGCTGAGCCATCGGCCCCAGGAGTTCTTAGTGTGGAGCAGGTCAGTGCAATACTGAGAGACCAGTTCGGCATCCTGCCCAAGAGGAAAGCAATCGGCTATTCCAAGCCGTATCCAAGCGACTATGACTTGATCCCACTGCCACCTAACTATCGGCTTCCTGAGTTCACCAAGTTCAACGGGTCAGAGGGAGCCAGCTCCATCGAGCATGTGAGCCGATACTTAATGTAGCTTGGGATGATTTCAGTGTCGGATCCGTTAAGGGTCCGGTTCTTCGGCCAATCCCTGACAGGCCCAGCTTTCGGATGGTATGCATCACTGGCTCCGGATTCAATTCGGACTTGGAGGCAGCTTGAAGATCAATTCCATACCCAGTACCATTCGGAGGCTGCTGAAGCCGGAATTGCCGACCTCGCCCAGGTCAGGCAAAAGCGAGGAGAGACCGTGTCAGAGTACATACAGCGCTTCAGAGAAGTCAAGAACCGATGCTACTCGTCGCGCATCACAGAGAAGGAGGCAGTCGATCTGGCTGTCCTGGGACTTGCTAAGCCGATTAAGGATGCGGCTTTTCAGTTGGAGTTCACGTCTCTGGCGCACCTGGTGCAGAAGCTTACAGCATACGAGCATTACCATCCTGAGTTGTACCAGGACAAGTTCAAGCGCCACGTAAACATGGCACAAGCTGAAGAATCTGACGACTCTGGCGAGGAGCAAGAAGTAGCCGTGGCAGAGTGGACTCGGGGGGGGCAAACCCTGTCCCGTGCAAGTGGGTCAAACAGCAGGGACTTGTGAAGGACTTCGACTTCGACGTGACCAAGGTGGAGCAGATATTTGATCTACTCCTCAAAGAAAAACAGCTGAAGCTCCCAGAGAATCACAAGTTGCCAATGGCCCAAGAGCTGCAGGGAAGACTATACTGCAAATGGCACCACTCGTTCACTCATTCCACGGGTGAGTGCAAGGAGCTACGTCGACAGATACAATCGGCTATCAAGCAAGGCCGATTAATCCTGGCTCAACACACGATGAAGGTTGACACCAAGCCCTTCCTGCAGGCTAACGTGGTGGAGCTGTCAGCTTTCGGATCCAAGGGCCAGGACTTGGCATTCCAGATCAACATGGTAGGATCCATGCGCCGCCATGATAGGCAGGGGAGAGAGGCCGCTTCTGGTAAACGGCCGCAAGATGAACGTGAGCTGGAACAGCGGCACGTGGCTGAAGAGCAGGTGCGCCACATCCGCAACCAGCTTCCAGCTTCTAATCGGCTTCTGGAAGAATACCAGTACCAATACCAGCTACGCCGCCGATATGAATCGGAAGAAGATGAGTACGAGCACCGCTCAGGAAGGACATTGGGGAGGCACCAGGCTATACGCTACCACTGGCATTGCCCGTTCTTCAGGTACTGTTGGAATTCCGGCATGAGCCGATTACCTACTATAGATGATTGCTTGGAGTGCTGGCCTCGAGGACACCAGCAGGACAAGACATCAGTGTTCCGGCGCTTAGGTCCCGGAACACATCATGATGACCGTATGAAGAGGCCAACCAAGGGCGATTCCGAGCAAGAAGAAGAAGAAGACAGGTACCATCGCCCACGGTGGTGTCCTGATGGGCTCAATCGCTCGCAGAAGCGCAGAGTACAGCACTTGCGCAATCTGGAAGAGGCTGAAGCAAAGTATCTTGACGTGCCGAGGAAAGCGCGTCCGGATCTCGCGGAGCAGGTCAGGCGACCGAGAAGGGAGGAAAAGCGCCCTCCAAGAAAAGAGTGGCGCCCCAGGCAGAAAAAAGCCGATGAGAAGCCATCGGCTGACGTAAACATGGTGTTCGTGCTCCCGTCGGAGTTTCGAGCACCCCAACCGGAAGAATCGGCCGTCGCACAGTTGGATCTGGGCCCACGGCCGGTCATCTTCGAGAAGCCCAAGGAGAAAAGTTACAAGCACTTGAAGGGATTGTATCTCAAGGGTTTCATCAATGGCAAGCCTGTGAACAGGATGTTGGTCGACACTGGTGCTGCAGTCAACCTGATGCCATACTCTGTGCTGCGCCGATTGGGTCATTCTTCTGCCGATCTGATCAAGACCAATGTGATGCTTAATGACTTCAATGGACAGCCATCAGAGGCAATGGGGGTTCTTAACTTGGAACTGACAGTGGGCCGCAAGACTGTACCAACATTGTTCTTCATCGTTAACAGCAAGAGTACATACACAGTGCTGCTTGGAAGGGACATGATTCATGCTAACAGTTGTATTCCCTCCACAATGCATCAGTACCTCGTCCAATGGGATGGCGATGAAGTCGAGGTGGTCCAGGTAGATGATTCCAGTGAGGTTTCCCTCGCAGATATGAACGCCTGGGATGCGGAAGGACAAGAGCCGATCTCAGGGATCGCCCTGGAAGACTGTGATCAGATCGAGGCGACAAAAAACGGACTGAGGCTGGTCTTATCCACTGGCCTCACAGAATAGATGCATCCTGGCATGCTGATAGGGAGGCCGGTCCCAGCGACCGGCCCCAAAAAATAGAAAAATTCTGTTTGTGGTCGGAATTGTTACATCATGTACACATGATGGCCTGCTCTGGCAGTTGGCCACTCGTTGACTATTTGGCTCTAAGTGATAATAGAAGTATAGAAGCGGCCAGCCCGTGCAGTTGGCCAAATAATTTTTCTTGTCATCTCCCTGTGTTTGCCGCTGATCTTGTAGACAACGAAGACTCGCCTGCGTTCGCAGCTGGTTTTTCAGACGACGGTTAAGTGCGCTAACCATTACCGAAACAGTAACTAGGGTTAAGACGCACTTAAAACGGAGTAATCCGGCAGTGCTGTCGGGTAAAATCCCGATTAAACCACTTGAACAGGATCGACAAAGCAGTCCAGAGAATGCAACATTCCACAAATTTTACAGCATAGAGTATGAAATTAAATTATTATTACAAACCAAGTTTGAATTCATAAAAAGACAATAGAGTTTAAGTGCGGCGGAGAAATGAAAGATATTCTACCGACGAATCAAGACGTCATGATGAAGCCCGTACATGACGTCAACCACATCCTCAGATGTACCACCTGAAAAACAAAGCCACAAGCAAGGCTGAGTATTCTAATACTCAGCAAGGCTTACCCGTCTGAGGGTATACTTAGCCCTTTATCTAGACATGCAAGGCTTTTGGCTTGAGGGGTTTGTTTTGCCGAAAAGCAATAAAGAGTATATCCTTATTTGCAGGCTATAGTTTTCAGATTCTAGTTCAATTAACCATTCTAGGTGAGCATCTATCCAAAGGCATGCATGGTGAAAACAATTATCTTTTATTTTCCAATCAACCATGTTCATCATCCTCATCTTTCACTTCTTACTCTATGTGGCAAAAGGGTTAAGCAGTCCCAAACCGTGAGAAGCGGACGATTCGAATCGAATTTGTTAACCTTGCAAGGCAGACCTAAACACACGTCACGTGGTTACTCCCAGAGTCACACGTGCAACATTTCCCCTTTCTTTCCGGGTTGTGGATCAGGGTCACCGTCCTCGACTACAGAGCACGACGACTCTGCACCCGCATGTGCGCGCATGAGAAACGACGTTCAAAGAAGGTGAAAGTAAAGTCCACTTGCCGGTCCAATCAGGTACTTAAGCTTACCGATTACCATATTCTCGGCATGTGTCTAGTACGTTCAAACGCTTAACCACCACTACCACACACTGTGGCCTTATCAAATTTCACTAAACAGACGGGGCATCACAAGTACCACAGCCCCGCCCGTAAGCCTTATAGTTGCAGCGGGTATTAAACAACCAACTCCTATAATTCTCGCGAGTGACAGGAAATCACTCGACTTCTACCGAACACTTAGCATAGCCAACTAGCGACCTACACATACTAGTGTTCAAGCATAGGTACCTAGAATCATGCAACTAAGGTTCCAGTCAACTCCTGTAAACTTAAATGCACAAGTAGATAGGAACAATAATAAGTGCATAAATTTAAAATAGTAGGACATGCTCCGGGGCTTGCCTTCCTGGGCGTAGCTGGATCTGGGCTCTTCCGAAATCGGGTTCGGGTCTTGTGCAGCTTCAGTTAGATTAACTTGAGCTTCGCGCTGCTCACTCTCGGACTCGGGCACCAGCTCGTAAGTTCCGTCAGCGAGAGTAGTAGTATCTATATGAGATGCACATAGGTGAGTTGCTGTGATGGTATGAATTATTTCACAATAACGGTGTAATGCAAACAAAACCCGAAGTTAAGTGAAACACTTTCATTCATATTTTACTGGGCAATCGTTTATAGAGTAGTAACTCAATACACATACAGTAATAAACTCAACAAAAGTTACTTCAAACAGAAGGTAAACAGTACTAGCTATCCTGCAAAACTCATCCTAAATCTTGTAGCCAATTAACCAGACAAATCATGTAATCAGACAACTCCTAGAACAATATTGAATTATACAGATTAGACCAGAGAAAAAAAAACAATCTCCAACTTTAAAAGTAGGTCTAAAAAGGGATTAATTAGCTACTGTGAATTTTTCAGGATTTATTACGCACAGAAATAAATAGGAGAAAATAAACAAAACATACATCAGCTTAACAAGATGAATTTTTAGATCCTGTTCTAATCATGAACTGGGACTCAAACTCCATGGACAAGCTATACTATGCTAAAAGAACACTTAGAAATATTTTCATGATTTATTATCAACATAAACTATTTATCATAATTAAAGTCTACTAAACAAGCATTAAAACAAAGAAATAGCTACACAACTCTATAAATAATGAAATTTGGACAGTAGTGTTCATCTAGTATTGTAAATACACAGAAAAAGTTTCATACATATATCCCAGTCAGAACATCCAGAAATAAAAAAAAAGTGTTTTACTAGATCTAGCCAAGACTAGGGTTTCATCTAGTTACAAAGGTCAAATGGTGCTCAAACTTTTACACAACACTAAGCATGCCATGTATTACCTACCAGCCAAAAATCACCTATAGATTCT
This sequence comes from Panicum virgatum, assembly GCF_016808335.1. Classification (NCBI taxonomy): domain Eukaryota; kingdom Viridiplantae; phylum Streptophyta; class Magnoliopsida; order Poales; family Poaceae; genus Panicum; species Panicum virgatum. The sequence goes on from NC_053151.1 coordinate 428,469, forward strand.
AAGTAGAACTCCTAGAACAATTATAGCTTTTGAAATCTAATCTTTTTCCTAGATTAAAATACAGACAGAAAATAAATATGTTCATGTAATGAAAGTTGTAGATCTTGTTGCAAGGATTCCAAAACATTTGGATTTGCATTTTTCTGATTTTTCTACGAATTTATATCGAATTTACAAGTTTGCTGGTTTGGAAAACAAAAAGAAAAAGAAAGAACTTTTTGCGCAGAGGCCCCTGGAAGACTTTTTCTTCTCGCGGATAGGCCCCTGGCCGGAGTTTGAAGCAGGGGAGCGGCGGGCGGCCGGATTTCGGCGCCCGGGGCGGCCGGCGGCGATGGGGAACATGGGGAAAAGCATAAGGGCGGCGAGAGGAACCTATTGGTGGCCTTGGTTGGGCGCGTGGCGGCCTGAGGAGGCTCCTCCGCGGAACAGGGGCGGCGGCGGCGGCTGTTGGCGGCGGCGGCGGCGGTCCGGTGGCCCGGGGCGGCGTCGAGCAGGTCGGGGAGCACCGGGGAGAGGCAAGGAAGCTAGCTGCGGGTGATGTTGGGCACGAGGGAGGGCGGAGGAGGGGGCTCCGCGGGAGCCTAGGGCGCGGCGGCGCTAATGGCGGCGGCGGCGGCCGTTTTCGGGCAGAGAGGCAAACGGGACGCGGCGCTCGTGCTCAGGGAGGAAGGAGAGAGGGGTGAGGGCGTCGTGGAGCTCGCGGGATGGTTCCAGGCGGGTCAAGGCGCGAGAAGAAGCGAGGGCGGTCGGCTGGCTCGGCACGGCGTCGCCGTGGCGCATCGGCGTTCATTCTCGACGTGCGCGCAAGGGGGCAGTGCCGCGTGGCGAGGTCGAACGGGTTGGAGGGGGCCGGGTTGGGCGAACCCAATGCCGGGGAGGTGGCCTGGCCGGGCGGGCGGCGCGTGGCCGGCGGCCTCGCACACGGCCGGCGCTGGACAGGGGAGGGGAGAGAGCAGAGAGAAGAGAGAGAGAATTAGAGGTTTGATCCAAAATTCGAATTTTTCTCAAAGATTCTTTTTGAAACATGAGAAACTTTGAATATGAAAATTGTAAAGAATTTCAAATGCTACACTTTTTGTTTCAGGTACCAAATCGTTTGAGACTCAAATCAAAAGTTAATTTGAAAACCCGACGAATGTACGTTAAATCCCGATTCGATTTAAATTCAAATTTTCTTCGACTTTTGTATCGAAACTCGAAAATATTTGCACTTGAAAGTTGTTTCACATCAACAATGCTACAACTTTGGTTTTGGCAAAATTTTGTTTGAACTATGTTTTTGAAATTATTCTCTAAGAATATTTGTTCAAAACTTGAAAAGAATACAATTTAAATCTCTAAAACCTTGATTCAAATGATTCATCATTTCATGCGCGAAACTTCACTTTCTCATTTTGATTTCAACTAGACTTTGATTTGTCGTGATGTTAAAGACATGCCAACTCAAATTCATATGCATACTAGCATTGGATTAAAAATTATTTAAGGTTTCCAAACTATGCACAAATACACATATGCACACATTTATTTGTTTTGATGTTTCTTGGTTAAGGTACATGATTTGGTGCTAACGACCCTGGTTAAACTAATTAAACACCTGGGGTGTTACAGTGGGCCTGCTATCACTGAGGGGCGGTGGCCCTGTTCCACGGACCGGGAAGAAAGGTGAAATGTTGCACGTGTGTTTCCTTGTCTCCGGTGTAATTCTGAATAAAAAAATAAGATGGTAAATTTATGTAACAGGATCACCAAGTGTAATTCTGACAAAAAAAAGTAAGATGGTAGATTTATAAAATGAGATCACGGAAGTAAAAAAACAATGTACTGGTGAGGTACCTTGAGAAGTTCCATTTCTACTTTCGTAGGGCAGAACTTTATAAGATTCTCCACTTGATCAACATCCAAGATAGATTGATCCAGCGCCAGAGCCGCACTCTGAATATATCAGTCATTTATCAGAGATTATAAATAGTCAGGTACCATATCTTTGTACGGTCCTCATTCTTACCACCAAATCTGATAGTGGCATCTTCACTTTTGTCAGCAACTCAATCTGTTTCTGTTCACATTTTAAGTGTCAAAATAAATGAGATATCAAAGAAAGATTATGAAACTATTACTAATTGAAAGGACATAAATTTCACAAGAGGTGGATTAAAAATCCAATCAAATCAAAAGTAGATGACACAACAGTAGTACAACTAGTAAGTGACTCAGCAGTCAAAAACTCAAGTAGCTGACAGTATTAAAAAATTCTTTAATATGATGCATAGTGCATATTGCGTACTGATTACTGAACACACGTGCATGCATAATCTATAACCAAATTGATTGAATGCGTGGAAGTGATTGTCTTCTTAAGGATGGCGATAGTGATTGAAATGTTGATTGAACGTGAGTGCACTTGTTCAATTCAAAAGGTTTGGTTTGCTAAATTTTTTGAAAATTGTCCCCTAAAGTATCAGCTTGTTTGCTAGGAGTTTGGGTAGTTTGTTCAGACCTAGAAATGTTTAGCTCTAGAATTGGTGACCACCAAATTGAAATCAGTGACTGGTTCTCTCGTCGAAAGTCCCATCTCTTTATCTCGGCATGTTTTGAGCTATAGGATGAATGCCCAAGTTATCACAAACTGTTTCCCAGCCAGTACATACCTCTGTTCTGAAATCATCTCTTTCCATCAGATTCATCGAGGAAAGGCAACGAAAGGAACAAGTCGAAGTGGCCATCGCAACAAAGTTTGCAGCTCTTCCATGGAGATTTGGCCGTGGAAGTGTCATCTGTGCACTGGAGGCCTTATTGGATCGCCTTGGCGTCTCTTCGGTTGAGCTCTACCAACTTCATTGGTTGGCTCATCATCCTTTAAATCGACTTTGTTTTTCTCCCCTGTTGACTCCATTGGTTAACTTAGCCGCTCTTTGCATTTCCTTTTCAGGCCAGGGATATGGGGCAATGAAGGTATCCACAACGAGACTTACCACATAAATATGTAACCCGCTTTAGGATGTCAATTTCACTGTTCTTACACGGTTTAGGTTACCTGGATGGCCTTGGAGATGCTGTTGAGCAAGGTCTTGTGAAAGCTGTTGGAGTCTCGAACTACAGCGGTTGTTGTCTGACTTTGGTATTCTTATGATATCATTTGTTAGGCTAGGTACTTCTTTTTCTGTAAAACTAACTCAGATCACGTTTTCCATGACTGTACAAAAAAATGCCTCCGAGATGCTCATGCGCAGCTTAAGAAGAGGGGGATTCCACTCGCTTCAAATCAAGTAAATTACAGTCTGATATACAGGAACCCATAGGAAAATGGGGTGAAGGCAGCTTGCGATGAGCTCGGAATTACTTTGATTGCGTATTCCCCAATCGCCCAAGGTAGAACATCTTTCATTCTGTGCACATTGTTGTTCTACTACTACTCAAGCAAGGTGTTGGAGCTATTGTGACGTGATGGACAGTGAATTTCGTCCAAAACTTTACAGGATCTAAACACACGCTTAGTGGAAAGAAGGTGCTGGAGCTATTGTGACGTGATGGAAACTTGTATAGTGTCAAACTGTCAATGTTCATGAATTCAGTGTCCAGTGGACATCAATGCTCCAAGATCTGTCAGAGCTTAAGATGCTTACTAGTCCATACCTTGAACACTTGAAATTCTTCCTGTTAGACAATCAGCAGCAAACTACGACTTACGTTGAGGCACTTCAGAACTTCAGATATACTAATGCATTATTATTCAAACAATCTCCAAGTTCTGAACATTGATGAACAGAACTGAATGTTGGCAATTGTTGGTCAGGTGCACAAGTGTTTGGTGCAGAGGAAGGAGATTCAGTGTATGGTTATCTCGTTTTCAGAAACTGAACCTTTAGCTACTGCTTTTCAGTTCCAAAGATGTACTAAGAATGGCCAAATCTATTGGTTGGGCAATCGTATTGAGATCAAACTGAATGTCTGAAACTGACTGAAGTACAGAGCCATCTTTTTAACTTTTCAGGAAGGGCTCCATACACTATTTGTGTTTAGTTCTAGGGAGTCAGGTCCAGACAGAGACGCTCGATGGTCATCAGTGGTCATGACGTAGAACCATTGAGCTCAAGACAATGATCTTTACTGATGCTGATCTCTCCTTCTCACCTTGTTTGGTGGGCTTTGCATCTGGTGTTAAAGTCCTTTTTGCCATTGCGGCTAAAGGTTGTTTAGTATGGATCTGAAGTCTGACCAGGTGAGGAAGGTACATGAGGGCGGTGATAGTTCACAATAAAATCTGATATTGACTGTGCATCATTATGTTCGGCGCATGATGAGTTTGCGTGATCTTCATTAGTAGGGCAATTCACAATAAAATTAGAAAAAAAAATCATCGCTATTTAGTTTGTTTATTCAGTGAATTTTTTCCAGTAAAATACTAGTTGGTTTGCAAACCCACCTGAAACCATCTTAAACCACCTTGAGCAGCCCAAGTTGAAACCATGTAAGTATGAATTTTCAGGAAGTGTGATCATCTCATACAAATAAACCGCCAAGTTGAAACGATATTTTGACCCAGATGAGTACCACTATTCTCACTCAAAATGCTCAGAAGAATGCATAAGTGGTTAAGACACAGATATCTGTGTTGCTTGGGTTTAGCAGATATATTAGCTTGGCTTAAATTTAGATCAATTGCCAAGATCTTATCATCCATCAATAACATGTATAATGGATGAATAAACTCCTATGAATCAATAACCAGTTTCAAGGACCCACAACAAAAAATAGGTAGGAGTAGCAAAGTTCTACGTTTACTAGACTTTTGCAGAATCACTGTTTAATATTACTAAATAAAATGTAGTAATAACTGCAATGAAATGGCTGCTACAAAAGTACAAATATCAGATAGCTTCGCACAAATAATAACATGGAAATATCACTTTTATTCAAGATGCTTATCAGTTTGTTCAGAACACAGGAAAGCTTTCTTCTGAAACAATCTAGCATGCAGACTTGTTTACCGCAACTGAACCATAAGGTTTCAGAGATGCTTGATCAAATGTTCAAAGTACTTATTGGGTAATTTTGCTCATATCAAACTCAAATTGAACTACAGAGTACTTTTCAGCAAAGCAAAGCACATATCCAACATAATATCATTCAAGAACCCTGCTAAGGCAAATCTTAACAAAAGCTCCAACAAGACCAAACATATGTTTACAATTCATGAGCAGGAGTTTTTTCAAGACCCATAATTGAGCATGAAAACTTATTACTTGCTCAGCACTTATTCGGTTCAGAGAGGAGCTAATCCATACTGATGAAAATCTGCAGAACAGAGAAACAGAGTGAATATATGTATATTCAGTTCCAAGTGCCCACTTAAAGTATGATAATAAAATATTTTTTTACATGTGCGCACGAAGCAATTGACAGGACAAACGACATTTGGGAACAGATGGGTAACATTATTCGCTCAAAGTGCTAAACAGAAAGCATAGATGATCGTAAACCCAGATATCTGACTTTCTTGGGTTTGCCAGATAAGTTCCTAGCTTGGCTCAGATTAAGATTAATTGCCAAGATGTCATCATCCATCCATAACATGTATACAAGATGAATAAGTTCCTAGGCATCTCTAACCAATTTCAAGGACCCTGCAACAAAAAATAGGTGGGAGTAGAAAATTTCTACAGTTACTTCACTTTGACAAATTCACTTTTCCATATTTTCATGGACTAAATTCTAGAAACTGAAAAACCATGGACTACGCAAAGTTGTACCTGGGATGTAGAAGCTCGTGTATGGAACAACACCGTGGGTGTGACCATCACCACAGTCCTCTTCCCTCACATGTCCGGACTCTAGAGCAATACTGAACCAAGCATCCTCTGTCCCCACAAAAAGACCCCAGCGCCATGGGCAAAACCAACATAATCATTTACGATGGCAGCTGCATCAACTTGGAGCAGTGTCAGGAGCTCAATGGATCCTTTTGGTGCCCATGTAGCATCCCCCTCAGGACCTGTCTCCATTGACCAGAGCCAGAGTCTGGAGTTCCCCACCCTTGCGAATCCCAACATGCCGTCCTCCGACGTCGTGAGCACCGCAAAATCCGAAACGAAACCGAGAGGCAGGTGAAGCACAGACACGCTCCGCTTGGCCAAATCATACTCTAGAATGTTGTTGGTCGCATCAATCAGGAAGTAGAGCGCATTCCCCGACAAGGGCGGTAGGAACCATTTCGACCCCATAGGTTGGGGAGGGAGGGCCGTAGGTCGGCTCGCTGCAGGCGCCAACCTCCGATGAGTAGACGTACACGTGCATCTCCTCAGGGCCGGAGTCGTCCAGGAAGACGACGAGGAAGGGCCCGCGGTGGCAGTCGAGGTGGTCGCACTCGCCGTGGGCGGCGCAGACCACCGCCGCGTTCCAGCTGAAAGGTGAGTGCGGCAGGGCGGGGCCAGGAAGCTCCCGCAGCTCGTCCGTGACGGGTCCCAGACCTCGAGGTTCGGCCCCCAGGGCGTGGTGGTGAGGAGGACGCGGCCGTGGCGGGCGTCGAGCGCGCGGCGGTCGAGGCGGTCGGCGTGGCTCGGGCGGAAGGGGGTGGCGGGGACGAAGCGGGCGACGAAGTCGTACTCGCAGTCGTCGTCCTCGCCTCCGTCCCGGAGGTTGGCCAAGAAGCCGAGCATGGGAGCCGCACAGTGGCGCTCGGCGAAGCCGCGGCGGAAGCCTGGAGCGGAGACGATGCGGCACCACCGCCTACACACGGTGGCGGCGCGGGTCGTCCGGCGGCAGGCGGAGGAGGATCTCCTCGACGAGCTCGTCCATCAGCCCCTCCGCCATGCTGCTTGCTTGACCGGACCCGGAGCGCCCGCGGCGAGCGGCGGCGGGAGGATTTTTTTTTTGATAAAACGTACCTGTATTAAACATAAAGATACCGTACAAAGTCGAGGGCGGTGGGCCTGTCTCATGACACGGAAGAAAGGGTAACTGTTGTGTGGATGACTTCGCTCCCTATGCGTGTATGTTAGGTTTGCCTTGCAAGGTTAAGAACTCGATTCGAATCGGCCGCCACTCACGGTCAATGAGACTGCTTAACATACTTGTCACATCGAGTAACAAGTGCAACATGATAATAATGAATACTGATGATGTTTGATTAATTCTTTAACATGGGTGATTAGAGATAGATGCTCATTTAGAATGGTTAATTGAACTAGAATTATGAAAGCTAAAAGCTGAAAGTAAGGATTTATTATTAGCTGCTTTTCGGTAAAACAAACTCCTCAGCCAAAAGTCTTGCATGTTTAGTTAAAGTGGACTAAGGTATAACCGTTTACGAGTAAGCCTTGTTGAGTATTAGTATACTCAGCCTTACTTGTGGCATTGTTTTCAGGTGGGGCTTTTGAAGCTATGTTCATTGGTAGAGCTTGGCCGTGATCCTTGCCTTCTGGTTGTTCCGTGGTGTGGGATGGACTTTCAGCTGGTACTGACTCCGCTCCTCCAGAGTGATGTCTCGTATGGGCTTATCGAGATGTCTAGTTATCGCTAGTTTGCGTATTTCTGCTTCCGCTAAACAATGAATACAAAATAAACTGTAATAATTAAAGAACTTCTGTAACTGGTTTCATTTTCTTAATCCATCCTATAAGGGACGGATTGAATTATGCTACGTCCACCAACATTTGCGTCCCCCGCTGAGATGCCTTATTAGTGTGCACCAAACATTGTGTACTCTAAATCTCGTGAAGGGACGGATCCCAACACCGGAAATTCCCATGGGTTGGGGGCCGTCAGCGTAGGGACCGTGTTGGAGCCGGTCGCGGTCGGTACCGACCAACGCGACGTGGCGGGCTCTGATTCGCCCGCCATGCCGCGTCAGCGCCACGTAAACTAGTTGTCTGTGACAGTTTGAGCTCCAAAAAAATTGCAAAAAAAAATCAAAATTTCACCCCCCATCCATCTATAAATAGAGGTGCCCGGTTTGAGCTCATTCCACACCTCTCTCAACTCATTCCACTCCCTCTCTAAGTACATTTCACACTAGTTCTCCACCATTTCTAAGCATATTTCAAATAGTTCTCCACCATGACCAATTGGAGCCGAACACGCAGAAGTACTTCGACCTCCTCAACGCCGACACACCGTTGGCCAATGTTTCTGAGGAGTTTGTCGATTCTTCTCCACTCCATCGCCGCTCCGAGCCCGCTCCGTCATCGCAGCCCCGTGTGCTCTTTCCACCCTGTTCATCAACGGGCCTTGAAACGTTTGGAAAAGGAGCTTAAACTTGACGAGGAGGATGCGAACGAGGTGGAGAAGGAGGAGGATGACGAGTAATTTGTATTTAGTTTTTAAATAAAATTATATAATCTTTATTTTAAATTATTATGTAATTTTTATTTTTAATTTCGATGTAATTCCTGAATTTTTAAATTTAATAAAATAAATTTGTTGTGCTACTTATAGTGCTCAACAAGAGAGAATGGAATAGAACGCGGCTGCAGGCTGAGGCTGCGGGCGGATGGTTGGAGCGCTGAGGTCGAGAGAAGGGTCGAGAGCTGACGTGGCGCTAACGTGTCTTGGCGGTACTAGGCTGATCGGTACCTTTGGAACCAGCCTAAGTTTTGGTGATTTTTTCCCATCGCCCCGGCGGCGAGCTCGAGAATGGTCGCGGAAACATTGCAAACATTGTGGAAGGAGGCAAGCACCAAGCACCATCGATCGACTTACCAACGCTCGGTTTTTGCTAAAGGGTGAGCAAGGAAGGGGTGGGAAGATGAATGGCGGCTGCGGGATGGAGATCGAGGTCCGGTGGCTATGGTGGCGGGATGGAGAGCAAAGTGGGCGGAGGCGTCGAGGAGGGAGCTGGGAAGGTGTGAGAGCTCAGGACTTCACGAATCGAGGAATGAGAGAGAACTCTGAATAAAGAGAGTACATATTAGAATTCCGTTTGAAAATCAACAAAGAGCAGATGGCAAATAATACTTAGCCTTCCGTCCTAATTGTATATTCCAATCCACGAAAGCTCGAGCCAGTAAATCGGCAAGACATACCACGAATTAGTTTTTAGCTTTATATAAATACTTCTATGCAAGAGTACTTTCAACATTGGAACTAGTTGAACAATAATTCTGAATAAAGGCAATTCACCAATCCAAGATAACTCTAAAAGCACTTTTAATGGCAAATCAGAGCACATAAGGTACATTGAACTGACCTAAAAGCAAAATTGTAATATACTGTTCACATAAATTCTTTGCAGGTTAAAATGAATTAATAAACAAAAAGAAACTAATGGACAAACAGAAGCTCAGGGACTCAGTCACGGTGTGTCATCCGGCCAGCAGAATCGCAACAAACACCAAGAGCAGGCACAATTAGCACCAAACGAATCACAGACTCACTAGATCCTAAGCTAGCTAACAGAAAATCACAGAAAAGGTCACTCGGCTTGAAGATGACGGCATGATGTTGTTGTCGTGCGGCGCGCCGCTGCAGCTGAGTTGGGCTTCTGTTTAATATGTAAATGGCGCGGTCGTCACTGTTCCTCGGATTGGAACCATCGGATGAACCATACATCCCAACTCCCAATGAATTCGGACATCTCCAGTGCGCAAGTGTTTACTATGGCAGTCTACAGGACACGGCTGCGCCGGCCACCTATAGCGTACGGATACACACTGCCCACACACGGTGGGCTCGAGCGGCACGGCATGCTCCACATTGACCGTGGTTCACAAGAGTGAGCGAACACTTGAGCCCTCGTTTAGTTCTCCGTGTAAATTTTTTAAAATGAAATCTTTTCATATTTAAAGTATTAAATATAAACTAATTATAAACCTAATTACAGAACTCGTCTGTAAACTTCGACACGAATTTATTAAGATTAATTAATTCGTTACTATCACATGGTACTGTAGCAGCTACTATGGCAATATAGTGTCTAATTATGTCTAATTAGGCTTATTAGATTCATCTCGTAATTTACAATAAAACTATGAAATTAGTTTTTTATTTCATTTAAATTTAATACTCTATGCATATGCCGCAACATTCGATGTTATAGTTTTGAGGTGTAAAATTTATGCAACTAAACAAGAGGCAAGAGGCAAGTGAGAGAGAAACCAGAGGAGTGAATGCTGCATTGAACAGTGAGCAGCGTCTGCCTCCGCGTCAAAGCTGCCTCCACTACGATCCATCAAAGTTTGACCCATCAAATCTACTGACCCATCAAAGCTGTCCTGCGGTGCTGCTGTCCCGTGGAGCGTAGCGGCAGCCTCCTAGATTCTCCACTGCTCTCGCGCATTCATGATGCTCACCAGCAGGCTCGCCCAATTCCTCCGTGTGACGCGCGTTTGTGCTGCTCACCAGCAGCCTCGCATTTGGTGCTAAGCTGAAAGCATTTTTTTTATTTAAAAGCAAGGCACCATGTGAAATTTCATAAGTGATGTTAGGTAAGGTTTCTGGGGTTGACATTTTTACACAAGGTTGCCCTCTGAGTAAGGAATTTACTGCATAAAACTTAGCTCGTTTTGCTTAGTAGATTTATCATGATAATTAAACTAAACAGATAAAGCTAGGATCATCTTTTATTTATTTAGGACAGAGCATGAAAGCAATGGGGCTCAAACTTTTCCTGACGTTTCCTTATATATATATATATATATATATATATATATATATATATATATATATATATATATATATATATATTCTGTCAATCTTCTGCAGGTACACTAACCGCGATTCGATAAGTTAAGAACGGTTAGAATTTATCGACTAGATATAATAGGGAGAGACGTATTCATGTTATGCAACCGTACTAACCGCGTAAGCCCAACAATAGTTGGCAATTATTTATCTTGAGAGGGCGAATAGGTCGTGCATGCATAGTGTGAATATGTTTGATTTGATTCCTAGAATTTGAAATTGTTACATGAGTCTTTTTAAGGGATTTCTAGTGTGGATCTTCATGGATATGTATTAGTATACTTAAATCATAAGTTGAGTTTAAACTTAATATTAGGAGCATGTTTGTTGAAACATTTAGATTTCCTTGGATGAAAAGATGGATTTGAGTCATGCCTTCATCCTTAGTCCCATCTTGATGTTCTAATGATCTTTTCGTTCCAAAGAATCTCAAGTGATGAAACTAAATCTAGAAATGGTACCTCAAGAAAGTCTGAACCATATAGCTGTCAAGCCTACACTTCATGATAGCATCATCATGGCACAATTACATGATGAAGGTATCAAAATCATCAAGGAAAAATTATCCCAAGGAGAAGCAAAGTACAAGTGTTTCCGAGTGGATCATAAAGGAGTTCTATGGTTTGAATTTCGTCTTGTTGTACCCAAGAATCACCAGCTTAGAAAACAAATCCTTGATGAGGCACATCTCTCGAAGTTTTCTATTCATCCCGGTAGTACCAAGATGTACCAGGATCTTAAGCAGAATTTCTGGTGAACTCGGATGAAAAGAGAGATCGCCAAATATGTTTCTGAGTGTGATGTCTGTCAAAGAGTTAAAGCTAGTCACTTGAAAGTAGCTGGTACTCTCCAACATTTACCCATTCCATCCTGGAAATGGGAGGACATCAGTATGGATTTTATCGTTGGCTTACCCAACACTTCGCAGAAGCATGATTCTATTTGGGTAATCGTTGATAGACTCACCAAGACCGCTCATTTTATTCCTGTGAATACAACTTATTCTGCCAAGAAGTATGCAGAGATTTATCTCGACCAGATTGTCCGTCTACATGGAGTTCCAAAGACGATCATTTCTGATCGTGGGGCTCAGTTTATTGCACGTTTCTGGGAGCAATTGCAAGAATCCCTTGTAACTAAATTGATTCGTAGTTCAGCTTATCATCCACAAACAGATGGGCAAACTGAATGAATCAATCAAATCCTTGAAGACATGTTGAGGGCATGTGCTAATCAATATGGCAAGAACTGGGATAAGTGACTAGCACTGGTAGAGTTTTCATATAATAACAGCTACCAATCTAGCTTGCAAATGGCACCATTTGAAGCGTTATACGGTCGAAGGTGTCGAACTCCTTTGAGTTGGTCACAAGCTGGAGAACGCAAAGTATTTGGGCCAGATCTAGTTACTGAGGCAGAAGAGAAAGTCAAAGTTATCCAGGCTAATCTTAAAGTAGTCCAATCAAGACAGAAAAGTTATGCAGACAAAAGAAGAGATCCTTTACAGTTCAAGGTAGGGGATTTCGTATATTTGCGAGTATCTCCTACTAGAGGTGTTCAACACTTCGGCATAAAAGGGAAATTGGCACCCTGATACATCGGACCATTTGAAATCATCGAAACTTGTGGACCAGTTGCTTACCGGATTCGTCTTCCTTCTTAGTTGGCCGCCATTCATGATGTCTTTCATGTATCTCAACTCAAGAAGTGCATCAAAGTGCCCACTGAGATTCTAGAACCACAAGATATCGAGATTGAACCCGATTTATCTTACGCTGAGTACCCAATCAAAATTTTTGACACCAAAGAAAGAAGTACTAGAAGGGAGAAAGTTAAAATGTACAAAATCCAGTGGAATCATCATACTGAGGAAGAAGTCACTTGGGAGACTGAAAATTTTCTCCAAAGAAATTTTCCCGACTTTCTTAGAACCAATCCAGGTACAAAATCTTTCCGTACTTATTCTTCCTGTAATCTCGGGGCGAGATTCCTTTTAGGGGGGAAGGCTGTGACACCCTAGGTGTCTGCACAGTAGAATTGCATTTATTTTGTGCATCATGTGCTTAATTTGCTTGAAAAATAATCTTATTTTAAAAATCTAAGGGTAGTTGTGTAAATATGATTTAATGCAGGGTTTTTTCTATAACTTAATTTGAATAGGGAGAGCAAATATTGCTTTTGGGGAGGGTTTATTTGTAAAATTCAATGTAATAATTGCTTGGCAGAAAATTTTGCTTTTTAGTTTGAAATTAAACTGAATTTGCATTAGAAAAGACAAAAGTCCATTAAATTCAAAATCCTTCCTATGTTTTCAAAATAACTCTTTAACCTTTGGCTCTGGACCCACCTCCCCTCGCCACGCCGCCCCAGCCGAGCTCCGCGGCCGCCACCTCGCCGCCGCCATAGCCAGTGCAGCACAGAGCCCTAGCACCCCAACTTGCGCGCGCCCCAGCACCTGGAGGAGTCCCGCATCACTTTCCCCTCCTTGCCTCGCTCGCTCTCTGCCCAGAACCTCCAGAACACCGCCGCCGTCCACCCGAGCTCCGACGAGATCAAAGCTCATCGTCGACCAGCCACTGCAGCCCTCTTCCGCCCACGCTGACCCTACCATCATCTTCGCCTTGTCCTCGCGCAGCTCACCGACCCCTCCTCATCCCCTATTCTCCACCGGAGCAACCTCGCCGCCGTACCCCGGGCGCCGACCGCCGCTGCTCGCCGTCGACGACCTAGCTCCGACCATCCCCTCGGCCTCCCAAGCCCACCCAGAGGTGCGCCATGACCTGGTGAAGCTCCCACGCCTCTCCACCCTCGCCGTCGGCGACCCGAGCCGTCGGGATAAGGCCGGTCAACGCCCACCCCCTGCTCTGACTCCGGCCAGGGGCATATCTGCTAGGATTCAAATTCTTTTAGGGGCCTATCTGCAAGATTTCATGTCTTTTCCTTTTTACTTTTAGGCTGAATTTTGAAAATGCCTAGAAATTCGTAGAAAAATTAGAAAAATGCAAATCCAAATGTTTTGGAATCCTTGTGACAAGAACTACAAGTTTTGTTACATGCATATTTTCAGTTCTTGTGTGTATTTTAATCCAAGAAAAAGAATAGCATAAATAGGCTTAATTTGTTCCATGAGTTCTAATCAGTAACTTCATGTGATTTTTGTCTAGAACGTGTCTTGCAGTGTTGTTATCAGCTGGTAAAAATTTGAAACCTTTTCGACATCTTTAGCTATGTCAAAGTTTCAAGATTCTTGAATATACTAGTTTTCCTAATTTATTTGTACTGGTAGAAATAATCAAGTTCTGTGTGTGAAACTTTTTCCATGATCACATGTTACTAAAACTTTGTTGTTATCTAAGTTTGGGAAATTTTTGATCTGTTTAACTATTTCTTTGATTTAATGCTGTTTAAGAAGACTTTAATTGTGATAAATAGTTACCTTCTTAGAAAATTCTGATAATTTTTGGTTTATTTTTGTCTAATTTATTACTTCAGTTTTGTGTCTAGATAAATTATGAAAAATTTATGAGCTGTTCATAATAATATGTTGTCTGTTCTGAAAAAGTTTGAGCTTCATAAGTGTTGTAGTTTGTCCTATAGAATTCAATCTTGCTCTAAATACTATCTGAATAACTGTTTTATTCTGATTAAATCGCTGCATGAAATGACATGAATTTTACAGGGTAGATTACTCTATGTACATCCTGTTTGAAGTAATTTTTGCTGAATTTAAATATTGTTTGTGTACTGAGTTACTCATTTCTTTGCAAATCATGTTTGACATGTTATATAAACTATTTGAAACTTACTTTGTAAGTTTAATCAAATTGTCTTGTGATGTTAACCATGTTGTTTTGTGTAGCCCAATGTATTTATGCATAAAGCAAAACTAAAATCTAGGAGTTATACTAAGCTGCTGGTCTCAACCTTTACTAACATGAATCTAACATCAATTAGGGGCTCCAGAAATGTGGGTGGAGAGGGGAGGGACGAATCTGTACGACATGGGGCATGATCTCAGTGGATCGTGGCAGCAAGGTCACTCTGCCACTTACAATACCCCGTCGCGTGTTTAAGTCGTCTGCAAAGGATTCAGTAGGGCTGGGCCTTCGGTTTCTTCGGCGTCGGTTTCGGTTTTCACCGAAGTTTGGGCTCCTAACCTGGCATCGTCGCTCCTGACTGTCTTCCTCCCGCCGCAGCGGCTGGCCGCTCAACCACCAGCGGCTGTCATCCACACCTACGCGTGGTCGAGCGCTGCGTCCCCACTCCCCAGCATCGCGAGTCCGCTCGCCCCAGCAGCTGTCGTCCGGCATTGCAAAAGGCCAGCCGCACTGATTCAACCTTGGGCCCCTCCGTCCTTGGCCGCCCCTCATCGCGTGGAGTGGTGGTGATGCCGTGCGGCCATGTCGCTTGGGGAAGAGATGAGCACGTGATGGGTGGCTTGGGATTACGGAGGAGAATCATGGTGGTGGCGGCGGCGGCTATGCGTGTGTGCGTGCGGCTTGATGGAGTTAGCATGTTGGGCTGTTGGGTCATGGTGGGCCGATATTGGTGCAGCCTTACGGAGACTGGAGATGCCATAGCGTTGCTGCGCGGTGTCGAGATTTCGGTTGGCTCGGTTGTTCGGTGCCGCAGCGACGAGAACCGAAGCCGAGCTGAAGATTTCGGTTTGTAAAAAATAAAAACCGAAGCCTAACCAAAAATCGAAAAAACCGTATTTTCGGTTCGGTTTGGCTTGGTTCAGTTCGGTGATCAGTTTTTGGTAAAATTATGCCCAGCCCTAAGATTCAGCCCGCCGCCCATGAGAAAGGGAGCTTCGAGGCGGCCTGCCACAGCTCATCGGCCGGGCAAGCTGAGCCAATGGCATGAGCCCTTGGGGCGCGAATGCCCTGATGTGGGTCGGGGCGAGCGGCGGGCACAGGCGCCGGTTGCTAGTTTGGATTCTAACTTAGAGGCGTTCAGTCATAATCCGACACACGGTAGCTTCGCGCCACTGCCTTTTCAACCAAGCGCGATGATCAATTGTGTGAATCAATAGTTTCTCTCGTACTAGGTTGAATTACTATCGTGGCACGGTCATCAGTAGGGTAAAACTAGCCTATCTCACGACGGTCTAAACCCAGCTCACGTTCCCTATTGGTGGGTGAACAATCCAACACTTGGTGAATTCTGCTTCATAATGATAGGAAGATCCGACATCGAAGGATCGAAAAGCAACGTCGTTATGAACGCTTGGCTGCCACAAGCTAGTTATCCCTATGGTAACTTTTCTGACACCTCTAGCTTCAAACTCCGAAGGTCTAAAGGATCGATAGGCCACGCTTTCACGGTTCGTATTCATACTGGAAATCAGAATCAAACGAGCTTTTACCCTTTTGTTCCACACGAGATTTCTGTTCTCATTGAGCTCATCTTAGGACACCTGCATTATCTTTTAACACATGTGCCGTCACAGTCAAACTCCCCACCTGACAATGTCTTCCGCCCAGATCGGCCCAGCAGAGCCAGGCCTCGGAGCCAAAAGGAGGGGCAATGCCCTGCTTCTGACCCACGGAATAAGTAAAATAACGTTAAAAGTAGTGGTATTTCACTTGCGCCCCAAGGCTCCCACTTATCCTACATCTCTCAAGTCATTTCACAAAGTCGGACTAGAGTCAAGCTCAACAGGGTCTTCTTTCCCCGCTGATTCCGCCAAGCCCGTTCCCTTGGCTGTGGTTTCGCTGGATAGTAGACAGGGACAGTGGGAATCTCGTTAATCCATTCATGCGCGTTACTAATTAGATGACGAGACATTTGGCTACCTTAAGAGAGTCATAGTTACTCCCGCCGTTTATCCGCGCTTGGTTGAATTTCTTCACTTTGACATTCAGAGCACCAGGCAGAAATCACATTGCGTCAGCATCCGCAGGGGCCATCGCAATGCTTTGTTTTAATTGAACAGTCCGATTCCCCTTGTCCGTACCAATTCTGAGTTGGTTGTTCGACGCACGGGGAAGGCCCCCCGAGAGGGCCGTTCTCGGTCTGTTCCCCGGTCAGCACGCGGCGGCCTGCTCTCGCCGTGGGAGCAGCTCGAGTAGTCCGACGGCAGCTGATGGGTTCGGGACCGGGACCCCCGAGCCCAACCCTCGGAGCTAACATGTGCCGCAACATTCGATGCGATAGTTTTGAGGTGTAAAGTTTATACAACTAAACAAGCGCTAGATAAAATGTGTTAAGTTTGCATAGCCCGTGAAAGTTTTCCCGGAAGCTTGCGGTGTAAGATTAGAGGAAGGTTTGCAATGCAAGCTTCAGACTGGTTGTTGCCGCGCCGCCCACACCCACCCGCCCCGCCCCGCCCCGCCCGTCGTTCCTCTCTTCCCCTTCTACCTCGCGCCGACACGAGTGGATCTGCTGCTCGTGGAGCTCCCTGCCGCGCCCTCTTGTGTGGAGCTTCCGCCCTTGGAGTAAGCGCTTCCCTCCGGCCTCCATCGAGCTTCCCTCCCCTTCGCATTCGTAGATCCCGGAGATCAGGCGGCGGGCAGGAAGACCACACCCGGCGTGTCTCTAGCCGCGGACCACGTGGCGGCGGACATGTTGCTTCCGGCTCCACTGGCGCCAAATACAGCGCCCAACAAGCAACCCTCCTCCGTGCTGCCGCCGAGCAAACCCTCGCTAGCGTGCCGCGATAAGTTGCGCGCGGTGGCGCACAAGTTAGCTGAGCAACCTGTTCATGGCACCGAGCCCGGGGCCTGGGGAGTCCTCACAGCCATCTCCGAGAAGGCCCGTCTCCTGCCGCAGGTGAATAGATTCTATGTTTGTTTTCTATTGTAATAAAATCTGCTAACTGATTGGAGTCTTTAATTTGGATCACCTGAAGGGAACGGATATTCCATTATGTGCCGATGAGCACTGCTTTGGCCGCACAGTCCATGATCACCGTTTCAGGATTTCTGATATATTGGTCAGCTCATGCCATTGCAAGATATATATGGACACCGTGTTGAAGGAGTTGAACCCCAATGGGCCTTCACCCATTTTTCTCAAGGACACAAGGTTTCTATCGATTCTTGATCTTACTCTGTCAATCATAGCTATTTTTTCTTCAATATAACTAGCTGTAACTGTGCAGCACAAATGGCACATACATCAATTGGAAAAGGTTTAGAAAATCTTCAGCTCCAGCCAAGCTTACTCAGGGGGACATTATATCATTTCCATATGTTGCCCATGACGGTATGTGTCCACTAATATTTTGAAAACTTTGGTCCTCTGTGCTCCATGCATACTTGCTCATGTAGAGTTTGTTTTATGTTTAGTTATCACTATGATGCTTCTATTTCCCCTTGTATGCCTTAACATTTTTTTTATTTCTACAAACTGATATGGCCTTTTTCTGCCTATTAATTTTGCAGAAGCTTCCTACACATTTGTCTACCGTGAGGTTACTGAAATCCACTCAGAAGAGAATGGAACAGCCACTAAAAGAAAATTTGGTGATGGAATGTGCTGCCTTATGTTTTGTTGTCGCATTACAACTATATGTTACAAGTTCAGTTTTTTTTTACAAATATTTGTATCTGACTCTACAGGTGAGGTTGGTTCTGAAAACAAGATGCTAGAGGACACTATGGTTGGTTCTGCTGATGGTCCTGTTTCGCTAGATGTTAGAAGACCGCAAAAAACTAGAAAGGTAGGTAGGCTACTTTAAGATGCTAGTTTTGTTACCTGGTAGTTTTCGAATTATATTAATTATTATAACCTACATAGGGTCCCAAGGAACAACTTGCATCACATTTTGCCATGATCAAGGAATTGAGGACTGAAATAAAATTGGCTCATGTGCGGCATGAAAAGGTATTTGGAATGACCTTATTGTTCCATAATAGCTTTTGTAGGATAATATCTTGTTTCTTTTCCATTAAAATTGTCCTTTTTTGTTACCATACAATATATTAGTAGGAAGTTGTAGACATAATCATTTTACAATATCTTATAATGTAGGAAGTGAAGGAGTTAAAAGATACCATAGCGAGTTCACAGCTAGCTCTAGTGGGGAATCAAAAACGATTTGATTTGGTTAGTGAATTAAATATGGAGTTAAAAGGTACGATAAAGTATCTTGGGGAGAGGCTCGATGCATCTGATAAATCGCAAGCTGAAGCTGGCAACACAATTAATAGGTAATTCACAAGT
Organism: Panicum virgatum; assembly: GCF_016808335.1. Classification (NCBI taxonomy): domain Eukaryota; kingdom Viridiplantae; phylum Streptophyta; class Magnoliopsida; order Poales; family Poaceae; genus Panicum; species Panicum virgatum. The sequence continues at coordinate 447,318 of NC_053151.1, forward strand.
ACTAATGAAATTCTTTTATTAGGACCTTCAAATAAAGATGACACTCCACATTCCCCTTTACATTTTACTTGATAACCACAATCATAAGGGGCTACTAAATGTATTCCAATATCTTCGAAAATCTCCTAGATTGGAATGACAATAACTTTTTTTATTATAAAGCAAGCCCATATATAATATAACAAAAAATTACTCACTCGTAAGTCGAAATATTTTCAGGCTGAAGTTTAACATATGTAAGCTTGAGGCGCAGTTACAAGAGGAGAGGAACTTGAGAATGGAGTATGATAAGTCTTCAGAAGACTTAAAATGTTCATGCCAGGAATAGAAAGAAGTTATTAGCAAGCTTCAGGTTTTACTTTTCTCTAATGATTCTATTCCGTTTTTTATGCTTTGTTGATGATTTCTGAGATTCTTTGCTGTTATGTTCAGTTTATATTGATTTTTCCCCCCTAGCGCAGGATAAAACTACCTGCACATATTACGCTTTTGAACTGCTTTACAGAGAGGAGCTGAAAAAGCTAGAGAAAAAAAAGAAACAAATAGATTAGTTTGATTCTTCATCGGCATTGGAGGGCAATTCCAGCAAGGTGGAGACTGAGATAGGTGATCTGAATGCAAATACCAGCATCCTAAAAGCTGAGATAGCTGAACTGAAGGCCATTGCCAGCAATCTAAAACTCAGATAGGTGCTTTGAAGACAAATACCTGCATGCTGATGAGCTTTGAGTAGCTTCTGAAAGTGATGCACCTTGTGACTTTGGTGCTTTGTCTCTATGTCGTCTTGTTTTTCAAGCATTAAGGTTTTTCGGTTCTGAGCTTATGATGGCCGTATTAGACATGGATGATGGTGTGGCATGGCCTTGGTATCGCTTGGTGTTCCCATGCGATGGCTACTTGTGTATCAGTCCAATTGGTGGTGACTACGCAATGTGTCTATCCGTCTCAGCTTCTACCAGGCGTTGGCAATTTGTGTATCACTTTAGTTCCTGTTACTTAAATATTACTCCAACCCCCCATTTCATTAACAGAATCTTCTCCAAGTGGTGAACTGGACACAGCTATATACTAAACTAGGCACCCCCAATACACAGCGAGACATCCTAGTACGCCACAATGGATCCAATACAATGCAATACAACCCTGTTTGAAATGATGAATCAATCATTAGTTGTCTTGAGACAACAAAAAATGGTTCATGGGTTTCTATGTTTAAAATCGCGGGCTAAGATATTTAGCGGAAGCCCTTCCAAAAAGCTAAGAGAACTATAGCGAAAGTTATAGCGGAGCTATCCATTTAGCGGTTTGCAAAAAAATTATACATAATGTGGCCAATAACATCAGTAATGCAACCAATTTCAGCAAATTTTTCATAGCCATACGTCCATAATACATACAAAATTAGCATAGAACGGGATCATGAAGGGGGCAGAAATTGATACATACAAAAAAATTATACATAATGTGGCCAATAACACCAGTAATGCAACCAATTTCAGCAAATTTTTCATAGCCATACGTCCATAATACATACAAAATTAGCATAGAACGGGATCATGAAGGGGGCAGAAATTGATAGAACGAGATTAGTACCTTCAAGAGACTCTTGCATCGGCGTTCGCATAAGCCTCAACTCTTTGCTCCGCAAGCATGCTCAGTTTCGTGAAAGCCTGAAGCAAACTTAGTTTAGCTCTTCGTGCATTTTAACCATAGCAGACAATAGGACAAGATACGAGTAGTGGAAAGCTAAGGGTATTTTCATTGCAAGTCTTTGCTGGAAGCCTGAGTGCCTGACTAACTGACGAATGTTATAGTTGGGATGGAAAAATTAAAACATAACAGTTTTAAGGATGAAAATAAATACCGCTGTGTACGGATCGTCAGATGGCTGGTCTAGGTCCTCTAGGAGAGGACGAGAAGCAGTCCCCACTTGAGCAATACGTTTCGCAAGTGCATCCAAAGGCACCTCCAACCAAACAGATAGACCTTTCTTCATGTAATTCCTGTTTTTTATTTAAAAAAGGAAAGCAATCATAATTACTATTTTTCTGAGAACAAACAGCAAGTTCAAATCACAAGACGGGAAACCAAAGTTATTCTAGTACCAGTTGATTGGCCTAATAACAGCACCACCTCCGGTTGCAACAACTAATCGCCGCATTGAGGACAAATCCCTCAAGACATTACTCTGCAACACAGGAAAGCAGAGGAACATGAAAGTGTCATTCCATAAGGCTTTCTATTTTCATTACTAAAATGACAATAACAATTCAACGAATTACATAAGAAGATATATAAAAGTTGTCAAAGAGCAAATAAAATTCAGCAAGCATTTACCTCATTCTCTCTGAAAAACGCTTCACTATGAATCTTAAATATTTGAGCAACGGAAGACATGCCAACTGCTTGTTCTACCAAATTATCACTGTCGAAGAATGAATAGCCCAAAACTTCAGCCAATATCTTTCCCACCGTGCTCTTTCCAGAGCCCATCATTCCTGCAGTAAGAACTCACGCATTAATTTCTGATGAGGCGATACGACAGATCAATATATAACTTGGTCAACAGAGAAGTATCGGAAGTTCAGAACTAACCAACTAGGTAAATGCACCGCCCATTCAAGTGGAACATAACTTCTTCTGATTTCCTCTGCAGTTATGATGGAAATATATCACAAACAATGGCCTAAACGCAAGAAAAATATGATGGCACATGCGATTTAATTCATATTAGAACTTTGGCATACTATTTGTTTACCTTTAACAAGAGGGCCTCGTCAACTGAGTTATGCACGCTCCCACTGCCTATTATTCGAGGTAGGAGAGCATGCGGTGAGCAAGTTATTGGACACCAACAGATATTGATGTAACAACAAATAGGAGACATCATCATCAGATGTCAGCAGGTGAGCGAAGTCAACATGTTTCACATATCAACACTTTGGAAATAAAGAACTGATAGGATGTCAGCTTACCTTTGGAAGAGGAATAAATGATCTATTTTTGAAAAGCTTCGTTATGTCACTGGACCTTGAAGGCTTCCATCCTTTCAGGTCCCCTACCAGCCGCTTCAAGGATGATGACTGAATACATTTCATAGTAATAGGGAGTTTAGGCACTGCTGTTGCAATCCACCATGCCAATGAACTATGATATGGTGCTAAGAAAGAGAAAAGCTACTCAGAACAGTTTAAAATTTAAAAGAAGCAGGCTTTAAAGTTGCACAACAATGCAGGGAAGTGACACAAAGTTGGTGTATCCTTCTTTTCTTCCTTTACACCTAGTTTGTTTTACTGGCTAAACTACAGTTCAGCAATTGCCAAGGAGGCCATCTAGAAGCCCTCGTTGCTCTCTATCGCTACACTTGGCATTGCAGTGGCTTTTGGTAGCACGTCTGCTTTGCTCCTGACAAAATACTCTCCAGTCACAAAAAGGTCACTTTGGAAACCGATAGTCACCAACATGCTACTTTGACTACTAAGTACGAGTATAAAGTATATGCAAAATGTAGCAAAGACTACTAATTATGAGTATTAAGTATATGCAAAATGTAGCAAAGCTATAATATTAATAAATTATATGTCAACCAATCTAGGATATCGATGGTCAGAGTAAACATGCTGATTGAAAACAACCCAAAATGGCACAAACACTCTTCTTTTACTGGAGAGAGCATAAATCAATTAGTAGCCCCATTTAATAGCTGTAGCGGTAATTTTTACTAGAATAAGTAAATTTCTTTGTACTAATCAGACCTCAAAGCAATGCAGTACAACACTGAAAAAGGGTGGATGAAGGAATCTTGTCAGGCCTGACTGTGCAGCCTTATGCACCTATAGAACTAGAAAGGCCAGAAAGTAGTGTCAACTTGCACAATTCATTTTCAAACCAGGCAGAATAAGACCATGCTTTGCAGGAATATAATGATAAAAGCCCAGCTTGTACTCACGAAGGATAAACATAAATAGGCATTGCTTTTGCATTTTTTTTTCTCTCTAAAACAAGCATGCCATTAGGCCAAGCATAATGATATCTAGTTTAGATACAATCCTGAACTAGTAAATTATCCAACGGGCAACGGCAACCAACTATAAAAAAAATATGGCTTCGTGCCAATGATATGGCCGCCACATCAACCACAATAAAGAGCGCTTACAGGAATATTCGGCAGAATGGGCTAAGCAACATCAGCATGATAAATTGTTACTAATTTGGTTCTCATCACGAGTCACTATCATTGCAACTATTACGACCAGAAGCATTAGATGGAAAAACTAAAAGTTAGTTAGGCACCTTGCGTGGTAAAAAAAAAATGTGCAGAAACAAATACATGAATAACTGGGAGAATAAATGTTTTCTGGACCAGTTGCAACAGGGGAGGATCAGAAAACAAGCATATCTTCTTTAGCAGGTTGGCAAGAAAATTACCAGCGGAGACAGACGAGCCAGATTACGGAACAGCAGAGTCCTCTATATTTAAGCAGAACCCACATAAGAACCAACAACCAAATATATAATTGAGTGCAAGCAGGTAGGGCTAATGGAGCTTATACGGCTTACAGGTTCTTTATCCTTAGGTGCTGCTGTTGATGCCTCTGTTATGTTCTGCCCACATATCAAAACTAGAGGTCCAGTAAGTTGATCAAACATTTCCTCTACCTTTTCAACAAATTCTCTGCGATTTGATCTTGGAACTGCCCTAGACAGCCACTAGGAACTGTCTGGAAAGTAAACAATGGCTGGTTGTAGAGATGACAGTACCTATTTTGTAAACATAACATTATAGATAAGTTTATTAAGCAAATCATAAGGACACAAACACTCGTGAATATTGTCACTCGTACAGCAGACTGAGTGGTGAACCTATGCAAGCAGATGCATGTACACGAGAAAGGAATATATCAAGATAATACAAGTTATATACAAACAGTTATATTAAGATAAAATACCTCGCAAAGTGCTTCCAGTGCAATATGCCAATCTTCCGCCTGAGTATCATGGTCATGCTCAATATCCTGAGCTAGAAGTACAAAAAGAAAAGAACGCTAAATTGCAGGCATGTCCAAACTGAATATAGCAATATGGACGCTTGGGACTAGAAGCATACTGTCAACCAAGTAAACTGCTGGTTTAGCATTTTGCACTTTGTCTACTTCATCTTTGTTACCATCAGCCACCCTCTCCTCAGGAGGGTCAAATATAACAGCCACTTGATCACCATTGATCTCATACACCTCTCCACGCTGTCCATTTGATAAAGTTCTGCAATTATAATAGATAGAAGAATGTTCAATTATAAAGGATTTGTACTTACAAATGTTGAGAGATAATAATGCATCCCCCATTGGCAAAGGCTCGAGCATGCAATATAAGGAAATACAACCATGAAACCAAGTCATCCATCAAAACCAATGTTGGGAATAAGGCTAAGCAAGTGTATGTAACTATATAAGATTCTGCATCTATGTCTCATTTATAAAACTAAGCAGTATAAGAATACAAGCGTTTCCAAAGAAGTGGTGACATGTACAATTTACATGTACCAAGCAATGTTAAAATGAACTCCGCTTATGTTGTCTCAACATAGTAGGTCCCAAGCCCTGGTAAAGGAGGAGGGTGCGATAGGCTTGGCGAGCCAGCAGTGAACCTAGCCATTCTAATGGAGATGAAACCCAAGAGAAATCCGTTGGGGCGTAACCCTCTTAGCGACGCGTCATATCGGAATCCGGGTATGGTGTTAAATGGGCAAGGGCCGGGTCGTCTCCCCCTTGGTGACGCGTCGTGTCGTGATCTGGGCACGGTGTTAAGTAAGCAAGGATCGGGTCGTCATTTTCTGAGTGGTGCGCTACATCGGCACCTGGGTGTAGTGAAAAATGAGCAAGGGTCTTCACATCTCTCTCGACAGGTGCGAAGGGCAAGGAAGTTAGTCGAACCAACTAGGATTCGTGTAGGTAGTTGGAATGTAGGGTCCCTTACAGGTAAATTAAGAGAGTTAGTTGACGTAGCAACTAGGAGGCGTGTAAACATCTTATGTGTTCAAGAGACTAAATGGAAGGGCCAGAAGGCGAAGGAGGTGGATAATACCAGTTTCAAGCTATGGTACACAGGGACAGCTGCAAATAAAAATGGAGTAGGAGTTTTAATTGACAAGAGCCTAAAGGATGGAGTGGTGGACATGAGAAGGCTAGGGGATAGGATTATCTTAGTTAGGCTTGTTGTTAGTGATACGGTCATGAACGTAATTAGTGTGTATGCTCCCCAAATAGGTCACGATGAGAGTGCTAAGAGGCAATTCTAGAAAGATTTAGATAGCGTGGTTAGAACTGCACTTTCTAGCGAAAAGCTTTTCATAGGAGGAGATCTTAATGGCCATGTAGGTACAACAAGGGCAGGTTTCGAGAGGATTCATGGAGGCTTTGGGTATGGTAGTAGAAATCAAGAGGGAGAGGAAGTCCTTTTCTCCCTAGCTGACAAGTGTGCCAGGGCCGCTGAGGGCCGCGCATGGCACTCAGCCCCCCAAGACGGAGACGCCAAGGCTGGTGGCTACCGTCCAGGGCGGTGGCAAGAAAAAGAACCAGGGTCGCGGGGAGCCACAAGCCGGCGGTCTGGTCGCTGCAGCAGCGGCACCAGCTGCTGCGGCAGCGGCTGGGGGCCAGAATGCGCATGGTAAGCGTCCGCGCCCGCAAGGTGGCAACGGAGGTTCATGCCCAGTTCATCCCACCGCTCGCCACAGCGCCGCTGACTGCCGCGAGATCTAAAAACTTGCGAAGCAGGTCAGTGGGCGGTGTGAGCAAGCCTCCAAGGACGGCTCACCCCCTCCTCGCCAGCGGTCTGGCAAGGAGAAAGCCTCCGACAGTGAGGCCGCTGCCGGGGAGAAGGAGCTGGGGTACCAATCCCCCGCTCGGGAGCTGAAGGGCGTTTACAGCCACGACAACTCTGACTCTGACAACGAGGAGCGCCGCAAGAAGCTGTACGTAATGTACAGCGGAAGCTGGGAGCTTGTCTCCTGGCGGGACGTAAAGACCCTTCGTCGAGAGGTCCTTTCGGCGAAGCCGGGGGTCCCGAAGGCGGCGCCGCACCACAGGTGGAGGAACACCACCATCTCCTTCGGGTCATCTGACTGCCCGGAGAACATGGCCGGGGCTGATGTACTACCTCTAGTCACCGCCCCTGTCATAGCCAACATCAGGCTCTATCACGTGCTGATTGACGGTGGGGCTGGCCTCAACGTCATCAGCTATGCAGCGTTCAAGCAGCTGTAGATCCCGGAGTCCAAGCTGACTCCCTCTCGCCCATTCTCCAGAGTGGGCCCACATCCGGTGTTCCCTCTGGGGAGCATCACTCTGCCGGTCACGTTCGGGACTGAGGAGAACTTCCGCACAGAGAGCGTCCAGTTCGATGTTGCGGAGGTGAACCTCCCGTTCAATGCCATCATTGGCAGGCCGGCTCTCTACCGCTTCATGGCCATTGTGCATTACGGGTATTTGGTCCTGAAGATGCCTTCCCCTGCCGGTGTCCTCACTGTGCGGGGTGACCGCACTGCTGCCGTCGCTGTAGTTGAGAAACTGCATGCTCTGGCGGCAGAGGCTGCACGTTCCGAGGAGGACCCATCCACCTCGCGAGCCAAGGTGCCTGCCAGGGCACATAAGGTTCAACCGTCCGACCCAGACAATGTTCCCGTGAAGACCGTGCAGGTCGGAGCGGATTCCTCCCGGACCACCCGCATCGCGGGGAACCTGGAGGAGAAATAGGAAGACTCGCTCATCACTTTCCTTCGGGCAAATGTGGACGTATTCACCTGGGAACCGTCACAAATGCTCGGGATCCCTAGAGATGTGATCGAGCACCATCTGAGGATCTACCCTGACGCCACGCCGGTACGCCAGAAACCTCGGAAGCAGTCCGTGGAGCGGTAGAACTTCATCCGTGAAGAAGTCCGCAAGCTGCTACACGCTGGCTTCATCAAGGAGGTCCACCACCCCGAGTGGTTGGCCAACCCGGTCGTCGTCCCAAAGGCCAACGGGAAGCTTCGGATGTGCATCGACTACACCAGCCTCAACAAGGCATGTCCTAGAGACCCCTATCCTATTCCACATATGGATCAGATTGTTGTGACATCCCAGAGTTTTAAAATGCTAAGCAAGAAATATTAAATATGATTTCATGCTTAATAAACAAGAAAAATTCAAATTATGCATTTCTTTTGGAAAATAATATAAGTGTATGTATGTGTGTTTATGTGTATATGAAATTTTGCACATAAAATGACAGGTCAAATGAACCATAGTATTCGAGGTTTTAAATAATCTTTCAAATTTTAAACAAATATGCTTTAAAAATAATTTCTAAAATATAGCTCAAACGAACTTTGGTCCAAAACCAAAGTTATAGGTTTTCAAAAGACGAATAACTTTTGTGTTCAAAGTTTTATGAGTTGCCACACAAAAATGGGAGAAAACTTTGAATTTCGAAGCATATAGTACCTATTCAAATGTACTCAAGTTTCAAATTTGATCTTTCAAACAAAGCCTCAAATGAACTTTTGCCTAAAACGAAAGTTGTAGATCTCGAAATTTTGAGCAAGTTTGGTATTCAAAAGGTTTTCATTTGAGGCCATGTAGAAGGAGAAAATTTGAGTTGACAAAATGAATTTTGAACTTTGATATAATTACGGTTTTGCACTCACCACCATCTCTCCTCTCTCCTCTCTGTTTCTCGCCGTGACGACGTCGTTCGCCGCCGGCGTCAGCCACGCGCCGCACCGTCGCCGCGCCCCGGCCAAACCACCTCGCGCGCCCCCGGTATCGCTCCAAACCACTCCCTCCTGGCGTAGCGCGCAGCTGCCATGCGCCCCGTAGCCTCTCCGCACGACACGCCGCCGAACGCCGTCGCCGCTCTCGATGTCGGGGCCACACGCGTCGCCGCGCCGCTGCCCGCGCCGCCGCTCAAGCCGTCCTCACCCTTTCACGACGCCAACTTCGATTTCCCCTCTTCAGCTCGCTATTTCCCAGAGCCGAACCCTCCTCTCCGTCGCTCAGAGTGAGCTTCGCCGCCTGCCATGGTCGCCGCCGCCCCTGCACCCGCGGAACCCCTCCTTCATCTCATATCGGCCCAAATTGGCACCCCAGCGACATTCCCTTCCTCCTCCCGAAGCTCCCAGACCAGGCCGCCCCACCCTAATGCCGCCGGTGTGCCGCCACCGCGGAGCAAAGATGCCGCCGCCGCTGTGGACCATCGCCGCCGCCCTGCTCCCGCGGAACCCCCTCCTCCACCCCACCCCGAACCAAATCAACCCCGCAGCCGGCTTCACCTCGCCACCAGGAAGCTCGCCGACCCCTCCGCGCCCCCGCTTCCTCACCGGAGCACCCCTGCCGCCGCGCAGCACTGCCGCCAGCGCCCGCGGCGAGCCCGCCTCCGGTCGTCCCAGCTCGCACCGAGTACACCCCTAGGTAGCTCTTGGCCCCCTCCTTTTCCCCACCCTAGCCCTCGTCGCCGGCGAGCTCCCTCGCCGGAAATCCTAGCTCCACCGCCTCCCCTGCTCTGCACTCCGGCCAAGGGCCTGGATGCAAGGGTTTAAAAGATTTGAGGGGCAGTTATGCAAATTCTAGGGACCCCGTTGTAAGGTTTAGTTAGGTTTTTCTAAATTTTGCTGCGAACTTTGAAAATTCATAAAAATTCGTAGAAAAATTGTAAAAATGCAAATCCAAATGTTTTGGAATCCTTTCAACAAGATCTACAAGTTTTATTACATGTACATCTTCAGTTTCTAATTACTTTTAAATCTAGGATAAAGATTAGAATAAATAGCATATGATGGTTGTAGGAGTTCCACACATGAACTAAGGATGATTTTTAGACAGTAGTTGTACATCACTGAATAGAGTACTCCATACAAATTTAATGGCTAGAAACCAACTTTAACTGGGTGTTTTATCGGATCTTATTTTAGGCTAGGATCAAATATCACATTTGTGTTCTTGATGTTCTAGTGCATATTTTTGAGTGAAACTTTTTCAGCACACTTGATATACTACTAGAATAGTAGGATAAAATTTTGGAATCCATTACAACTGTTTAACTATGGTTTTGATTTAATCCATGTGTAATAGTGCTATTTCATGATAAATAGTTCTAGTGCTTAGAGAAATATGAAACTTTGTCCAATTGTGGCAGTTGAGTTAAATAGCTCTAGGTGCTTATGTTAGTGTGTTGTACCTTATGAATTCTTAGCATGTTGCACTTTCATGCATTCATAAAATATGTGTTGTTGCATTTCATTTAGGTACGATAGGTGAACCACGTGAAGGATGTGACGTTGGAGCCGAGCCAGAAGATAATGAATAGTGGACACATCTAGAAGATGGACGGATGGATCCCAATGTGCATGACCGATAGACGATGCTCACCGAGCAATTATCCTCTAAATAACACTGACCTAGTGTTAATTCCAGGCAAGCCCCGGAGCATGTCCTATATATTTTAAATTTATGCAACTTATTATTATTCCTATCTACTTGCGCATTTAAGTTTACAGGAGTTGCTTGGAACCTTAGCTGCATGATCCTAGGTTTCTATGCTTGAACACTAGTATGTGTAGGTCGCTAGTTGGCTAGGCTAATGGTTCGGTAGAAGTCGAGTGATTTCCTGTCACTCGCGAGAATTATAGGAGTTGAATGTTTACTACATGCTGCAACTATAAGGCCTACGGGCGGGGTCAGGGCACTATATTTCTGGATGAGACCCCGTCTGTTTAGTGAAAAGTTGATAAGGTCGCAGAGTGTGGTAGTGGTGGTTAAGCGTTTGAACGTACTAACCACATGCCGAGAAATATGGTAATCGGTAAGCTTGAGTACTGGATTGCACCGAGGCCGGAACATACTCCCCACCGTCTTTGAACGTTGTTCTCATGCGGCCACATGCGGGTGCAAGAAGGCTCACGACCCGGCGTCGTACCATGGCGTGGATTCTTGTAGTCGAGGGCGGTGGGCCTGTTCCGTGCAGCGGGAATTGAAGGGAAAAGTCTCGTGGGCGAAGCAAGACGTCGATCCCCATGCGTGTGTGTTAGATCTGCCTGGTCAGGTTAACAAATTCGATTCGAATCGTCCGCTTCTCACGGTTTGGGACTGCTTAACCCTTTTGCCACATAGAGCAAGAAGTGAAAGATGATGATGATGAATATGGTTGGTTGGATGATGAAAGATAATTGTTTCCCACCATGTATGCTATTGGATAGATTCTCACCTAGAATGGTTAATTGAACTAGAATTTGGAAGCTAAAATATGAAATTAAGGATCTACTCTTTACTGCTTTTCGGCAAAACAAACCCCTCAAGCCAAAAGACTTGCATGTCTAGATTAAGGGCTAAGTATACCCTTAGTCGGGTAAGACTTGCTGAGTATTAGTATACTCAGCCTGGCTTGTGGCTTTGTTTTTCAGGTGGTACATCGGAGGTTACAGTTGACGTCATGTACGGGCTTCATCATGATGTCTGGTTTCGACGCTAGACTATCGTTCGTTTTTCGTCAAACTTGAACTCTGTTGTACTTTTATAAATTCAAACTCGGTTTGTAATAATAACAATCAGTTTTCATACTCTGTACTGTAAAATTTGTGGAATGTTGCATTCTCTGGATTGCTTTGTCGATCCTGTTTCAAGTGGTTTAATCGGGATTTTACCCGACAGCACTGCCGGATTACTCCGTTTTAAGTGCGTGTTAATCCTAGTTACCATTTCAGTGATGGTTAGCGTACTTAAGCCGGATTAATTTAGGCGGGACTGCCACAATTGTGGACTCCAACTCCGGGTGTGACCTTTTGTCTTTCCTAGATGCTTACTCTAGTTTCCACCAGATACAGATGTCTAGAGAGGATAGGAAACATACTGCTTTTGTAACAGTGGATGGACTTTATTGCTATATTGTCATGCCATATGGTCTGCGGAATGTCTTACCCACATTTGTGCGAGCTATGAACAGAACTTTCTGCAATTTAATTAGAGATATAGCTGAGGTATATGTCGATGACATCGTAGTCAAGACTAAGGTAGGGTCAACACTAGTTGAGGACCTATCCCTCGTCTTCGACCGACTGCGCGCCACGCGCACGAAGCTGAATCCTGAGAAGTGCGTTTTCGGCGTCTCGGCAGGGAAGTTGCTGGGTTTCCTGGTCTCACATCGAGGCATCGAGGCAAACCCAGCGAAGATCAAGGCGATCGAGGCGATGAGGCCTCCTGGCCGCATCAAGGACGTCCAGAAGCTTACTGGATCTCTGGCCGCTCTTAGCCGCTTCATTTCGAGGTTGGCTGAGAGGGCCCTCCCCTTCTTTAAGCTATTGAGGAGGTCCGGTCCATTCTCTTGGACTGAAGAGGCTGAACAAGCCTTCCAGGAACTGAAGCAGCACCTCACCTCACTACCAGTATTGGTGGCTCCAGAGCCAGGTGAGACGCTGTTTTTGTATCTTGCTGTATCTGCAGAGGCGGTCAGCATGGTGCTGGTGGCCGAGAGGACGGAGCAAGCTCGCCAGGGGGACACAAGGGTCCCCCCGGCCAAGGATGGTGAGCCAGACCACGGACATGGGGGTCCAGCAGCCACTCCTCTGTCTAAAGGTCCGGACCCCGGACAAGGGGGTCCGGAGGAGCCTCGACCCAGTGGGAACCCAGAACCGCTGGGGGCCCAAGGACCTGACGTTGTGGACAAGGGCGAGCCAGACCCGGTGGCCAGGGTCCGGACCATCCAGAAGCCAGTCTACTATCAGCGAAGTCCTCCACGAGGCAAAGGCCAGGTATCTTGAGACGCATAAGCTTATCTATGCCATACTTATTGCGTCCAGGAAACTACGCCACTATTTTCAGGCACACAGAGTTGTCATAGTGACATCTTATCCGCTGAGAGCGATCCTGCACAACTCCAACGCGACGGGCAACATCGTCAAGTGGGCAGAAGAGTTGGCTGAGTTCCAGCTGGACTTCCAGCCCCGCCATGCAGTCAAAAGCCAAATCCTGGCTGATTTCATAGCAGAATGGACTCCTTCCCCAAGCAATTCTTGGGGTCCGGACCTCAACACCGGATCCCCGGAGTCGGAAGTCAGGACACCAGTCTTCACCGAGCCCCACTGGACACTCGTCTTCGACGGGTCCGTCCGCAAGCAGTGGGCTGGAGCTGGTGTGGTACTCATCGACCCAAACGGAGATCAGCTGAAGTACATGGTGCACCTTGAGTTCAAGGCCACCAACAGTATGGCAGAGTACGAAGCTTTGATCTTTGGCCTGACAGAAGCCCTGTCTCTGGGGGTCCGGCACCTCCTGGTGAAGGGAGATTCTCAGCTGATCATCAAGCAGGTCCGGGGGGATTGCAGATTCATCAAATCCTAGCTCGCAGCATACCTCACTCATGTGAGGAAGCCCGCTCCGTCGGAAAGCCCACTCCGGTCACACCAAGCCCGCTCCGGCGGAAAGCTGACTCCGGTCGTACCAAGCCCGCTCCAGCGGAAAGCCGACTCTGGTCGCACCCCTGACTCTACATCTTTGTAAGTCCTACCCTTAGAGGCCCAGCAGGGAATAAAATATTTTCCTTTGTAACTAGGTAGTACTTCCGTGTGGTCCAGACCGGTGAGCCTCCCCCGTGGAGGGGTCCAGTCCTCTGCAAACCAGGTTCAGGGATGTGTACTCACCCTCTGGGGAGGTCCGGAGCCGTGTAGCCACTTAGCCTGGTTCCGTACCCTAAGCCTGCATGCTCTACCTCCCGAGGGCGAGTACCATAGTACCTAAGACTGGGGTCCCGGAGGTCCGGACAGCTCTGGCCTCATAAACCCGTGTTCTGGCTTACATCGCACATCTCATGTACATCTAGTTATAAAGGAAAAGTTTATTCTCAGTTCGCCTCTAAGAATGTTACATTCCAATTTCAATCTACGCATTCTATTTGCGTTAACCCCCACGTGGCTTCTTACTCTTGTGTGGTGATTGTGATCCGAATTGAGTTGGCTAGTTAGTGATTTAGCTCGAGACCCCTCATGGAAGAGAGGGGTTCGGACCCCTGGGAACCTGCAGGTTCAGGGAAGCGCACTCATTCTCCGGGGAGGTCCAGAGTCGTGTAGCCGCTTAGCCTGGTTCCGTACCCTAAGCCTGCACGCACTACCTCCTGTGAATGAGTGCCGTAGTACCTAGGACTAGAAACCTGAAGGTCCGGACTTTCTCTTAACCTAAAGGCCGGCCCCTTGAGCTCCATTCACTGAGCCTAACTGTCTATCTCAAAGGATCACAGCCAACAGGATTTGGGACCCGTGGGCACGCTACTAAGCATCTACCTTGAGTCATGTGCAGGTCCAAACGTGATGATGCAGCAGGTGACCCAAAGGATGGACGACACAGGACAAGACCCTTGCGCAGGACAAGATTGCGGTGCGCACCGCTGGGCGCCAGAAGCAACCAAGTTGCTCACAGTAGTGGCCCTACCTGCAGGTTCGTTGCCTCTCCCGAGGCGGGCCCGGGGGCCTCTGTCGGTACTCTGCAACTGGGGTACCTACTCCTACTGTGCCAAGACTCGCGTAGTTATCTGTAACTACGCCCTAAGGAGCTGAACAGCCGGACCCCTGGGGTCCGACTCCATCTCACCGGACCAACGGTCCCGGACCCGCTTCCCGCTCGGGGACGGGTCCGGTGTCATCACGTGTCCCAGAGGTGGAAGTGCTCAGCACCTGTGGCCGCGGACCCGGACCCCTGCAGGTCGGTCTGGGACCTCCACGTGCCTATCCGGACTCCCGTGAACTCTCGGCTCAGCTAGCTGCTCGGGAGGGGTCCGGAGCCGCCACGTGTCCCGCAGGCGCAGGCGCGGGCGCGAGTCTTCTGCTGGAAGACTCGCCCACCCACCGCATTCAATGCGGGTGGTTGAGGCGTGCTCTGCCGCCGCGGCATGTGGGGCAGCTTTTGTCATGCCTCACTGTAGACCTCATATTATCGAGGTGCACAGTGCAGCCGCATGCGCCGCATCTGCGCAGAGCCCGTCTGCCGCATTAAATGGATACGACGGTACGACACCCTTTCATCATACCGCCTACGCCGCAAGCTACACGGCCCGTTCAGCTACGTGGCAGGCTACGGCAAGCTACGCCGCAAGCTACGCCCTGGCGCCGTTTCGACAAGACAGGGCATGGCTATGCCGGATGGAAGATTCCCACGGGTAAAGCAAGGAAATCCAGGAATGAGGTCTCCGTCGCCTGCAACGCCATAATGTCTGTACAATATGTTATTTTATATTACATCGCTGGGCCCATCTGTCGGGGACCCAACGGCTATGTACACTCCTCCCTTGAGATATAAACGGAAGGAGTATGTAAAGCCAGGCCAAGGCGAAGGCAGACACAACACAAGCTCAGATTGACTCCGAACAATCCCGTTCTCAACCTCTTGAGAGCACAAGCAATACAACACACAGTGGACGTAGGGTATTACGCTACGGCGGCCCGAACCACTCTAAACCTGTTGTGTTCATCGTGTTCTTGCATCTAGATTGGACTAATCCTAGCTACCCCCGAGCACTCACCCTCTGGGTTTAGGCGGGTGCACTACACCACCCGGCTGTGGGTTTGCACACCACGACAACTTCTATGAAGAGGACAATCTAGTTCTAGTTGTTTTTTCTACTTTCTCTCCTTTCAAGGTGGATGATTACACTTTTATAAGGATATATATGTAATTTCATACTAGCATTGGTATTCGTGCCCAAACTCTATGATCGAGAGGCTCGACTAAACAGAATTGGAGGAAGTGTATTTATTTTGGAACGGAGGGAGTAACTAACAGCTTGTTCAACTGGCGGGATTGGCTGGCCCAACCGCCCAAGCATTGGTCGTCAGCACAATCAGGTAACTAGCAAAAGCACACTCAGCATTGCAAAAAGAATTTATCTATCTCAAGTTTGAATGCTGCTAAATCGGCTGGACTGATCAGCCCAGCCAGCCCAGCCAACCTAACAAGCTCTAAATGGCTACAAGGTCTAACCTAGCGGCCATAAAAAAATGGGAATGGTGGTGGCACACAGGATTGCAGGGCGTGGGGACGGATTTTCTCTGGACAATCGGGGGGATGCACATGCGTCACAACTTCTTGATGAAAATGTGTAATCTGTTCGTGTACTCGGGGGTTAGGAATGCAAATGTGAGAGAGCAAAACATTGGCATTAAATGACTTAGATGCAAAGGTTTTTTTTAGATTGACTTAGATGCAAAGTTGTTTATGCATGAAATGTAATTGTCTTCCCCCATTTGGCAAAAAAAACAAATGGTCTGGTTGGAAGCAGGGACTTCACGGCGTGGATTCCATAAAATTCTCATCATACTAAATATGTTTTTGTTAGAAACTCCATTTTTTTATAAAAATTCTCATATGTTTTTTTCGACAAACTCTTTTCTTAACAAAGTATAAATAACATGGCTACCAGAGGAAGGGCGACCATATTCTGCATGGGTATTTTCATAATTTATGAAGGCTTAGCCAGTTGTTCAAAATATTCACGGCTTTTGGGTGCTCTTTCCACATTCTTTTATCGAACCAGTAAAAATTCACTAACTCCACGGCTGCATTTGAAAATGCATTCTTTTATGTATGTTGGTGAAAACACAGTTGTATTTATCAGATGGGTTAAACTTTGCACATTAGGTTCCCTCACCATGATACGCACACCAAGTTTATATTCTTAAAAAAAAAACGCAAATCTACTAAGCACAGAAGATTTTGTCCTTTTCTCCTTGGGCAACAACACTTTCTTGTTTCAGGGTCGCTATTGACTCCATCCTGAATCTAATAAATAGAGTTATTGCTTCAGTTGACTTTACCAGATTACGGATTCAGTACTTTATATATCAGGTCAACTTTTGTACACTCCCGGCAATAATTGTAGCGGCCATCACTGTGCGGGGAGGCTGAGAAATAGTCCCACTCGGTGTTCTGTTAAACTTTTTTGTCAGCTGCGGAGGACGAAACGGAACATAGGGGATTAAAGAAACGATGGGCAATTAGGTTCAGGGACTGTGTGTGTATGGGCTAGTGGAAGCGGTGTAGTAGTAGTAGATTGTAGTGGAAGGAGACTTGCCAACATGCAAAAACCGGAATGCTTGCTCGTCGTCGCCTCGAGTCCTGACATCTTTGTAAGTACGTGCTTGTCCTCCCCTTTGGTCAGCAGTGGCGAATCAAGTGAAGAAAAGAGAGTCTGCGACCTGACTATTTCCATCTGAAGCGGCTACATGCAGTCAGATTTACAATCAGGCGCCTTATTGGCATTTTGCCGTGGAAACTGAACATGTGCCGTGAAATTCGTCAGCCATCTGCAGTTTGCCAGAAAGAAAATTGCATCGGGTGGTTACACAGGCTCCGTCTGGCAGCCCTGTGTCACCCCAAAGTCAACTGCATCCTTAACCGGTTTAGCCTACTGTCTTGGGCATTTCCTCAGAATCGGAGACACCTTTTTCTTTAGTTCCCACTCCATAAACCCCGTAAACGCAAAAAAACCGTCACATCGAATGTTTCGACACATGCATGGAGTACTAAATAAAGTATATTTACAAAACTTTTTGTATAGATGGACTGTAAATCGCGAGACGAATCTAATGAGCCTACTTAATTCATGATTTGCAACAGTGATGCTACAATATCATCCGCTAATTATTGCTTAATCATGGATTAATTAGCATCATTAGATTCGTCTCGCGATTTACAACCCATCTGTGCAAAAAATTTTATAAATAGATTTCATTTAGTACTTCAAATTAGTAAGATTCCAACGTAAAAAAATTTTGCGCTCCAACTAAACAGGGCTTTTATCTGTAAAAACAAAAAAGGGATCAAAGGAAACCCCTCTGGAATTGAAGGCCAACACCACAAGGCAAAACCGTTTATACTAGGCGTAGTAAGTCTGGAGTGTAGAACTGTGGACCATGAACCAGGTCAGCTTCAAGCAGGCCGTGCTTCTAACAGAACGCTCCGAGTACCACAGGTGCTGCCGCTTACGAGGCAGGCCATGCCTGAGGGAGACCGGCATGAGGACGGTCAAAGCTGCTAAAGGAAACCGTTCTGAACATATTACTATGCATTCTGAACTGGCAGCAGGTTTTCCAAAAACAAAATTTCTAACCCCCAGTAGACTACCAGCCTACCATTGCTGCCTGCCCGCCTGCCCAGTAAAATTGACAGGTATGATGAACTCGTGACCACAACTGCAAATCGTCAGAACTCGTGACCACAAATGCAAATCGTCAGAGATGGCCTCCTTGAGTAGAATCTTCTCTGTATATTCTAGGACCAAAGGAGATTTTTCACATTCCGAATACAGAACATTCGATGCATATAAGTTTCGAAACCAGCTCGGATAATGAACATGCATAAAATGGCCCTGCCAGAATCTAGTAAATCTGCAGGGGGATGGGGGGGGGGGGGGGGGGGGGGTACACAGCCCATAATACTAATATGGGCATCATTGCATCTGCAGGATAAAATGAGCATCAAACATGGCGGGAGGATATGCAACATAAACTGGATACCGAACCATGTTCATCCAGCAATGGATGTTTAATAAGGAAATATAAAACTGAACCTAATGTAAACAACAGTTGCAGTTATAGCAAGACAGGCATCAAATCAAATTCACACATTGAAGGTGAGAATTTCAACAAAAGCGATGAGTTCTGATCACTCATCACCGGTACACTGGCGCACCAGAGAAGGAATAGAGTGATGAAACCGGGACACCGGGTCCATTGACCCTTGCAGAGACAGGCCTTGTGCTTGCTTCAGCATAAGCAGGGTGAGTCTCGTAAGCAGCTGTATGATAGGTTGAACGAGGCAGAGGGTCCCCAGCACGGGTAACAAGTCTGTCAGAATGGTAGAGGTCCTCCAAAATATCAGCGCGAGTGGTGATCCCCACCCGGTCAGCACGAGAAGCAGTCTCCCCTGGAGGATACAGCTCCTCCACATATGCACCACGGGCAGCAATTCCCCCAGTCCGGTAGAGATCCTCCAAGCGGTCTGCCCGGCAGATATCTCACCTGGCAGTCTTGTGTGATCCCTAGGAATGATTGGATCCCTGGCGGTTATGTCAGCCACAGTCCTGTCAGCATATCTGAAATTTAAGAATTTCAATTAGTCAGAGCATATCATATGGTTCTAGAATTATAATAGACAGATGCAAGGTGTTGTGAAAACCATAACACCATGTAACCAAATTCTTTGAATTAGCATTTACAGCCAACACAATCACTGTACACGAATCACATGATATGGATGATAAATTGACAAAAACTGAGAACAATATGGTGCTTGTAAACTTGTAACTATAAGAGAACAAAAATGTTCATAACTTACCGCTCAGGTGCCAGATTCTCTACAGACCGATAGTATGAATCACTGGGTGGAGCCAAAGTGTGATAATAAGCAGCTGGGACATGTCGAAGCTCTGGCACAGAAGGCGCATGGTGATGCTCTAAGGATAGCGGAACATGTCGAGGCTCTAGAGCAAGAGGAATGTGTCGAGGCTCAGCTGGTTGATAATATCTGTGGTTATCACCCGGACCACCAGCCAAAGAATGGCCAAGCTGAGACTCAACAGGAAGTGGAGCAAAGCGTGGTTCCCTATATGGATCTTCAAGAGGAACATGTACAACCGCAGGGCGCCTTTCCTCATCAAACCGTGGTTGACGCACTTCTTCGATAGGCAATGAAGGCACTTTCTTCATAATGATATGGCTGCCTTCGTTCTTCATAGTGGCGCCTTTCTCCACGGTGATTATTTGGAGCAGACTGAGGTACATTGACAGGCTTAAACAGCGCAAGTAGCCTATGGACCTGCATAGTATCACATATCCATAGTATTAAAAATATATTAGCATTTATGTATGAAAATTCCGGAACAGTAATAAAATTTGTAGCACGATTCCAAGACACTTGTTTTGAAGTGAGCTCTGGGTC
The DNA here is from genome assembly GCF_016808335.1 of Panicum virgatum. Lineage (NCBI taxonomy): Eukaryota > Viridiplantae > Streptophyta > Magnoliopsida > Poales > Poaceae > Panicum > Panicum virgatum. Next base: position 467,273 of record NC_053151.1, read on the forward strand.
AAACTTGCTCCTTGCACTGTAATTTTCCTTAATAGCATGCTTGATACTACTCTCAGAGAGAGGCAGACAATCTTTTTCAATCTTAAACTTAACCTGCATTACACATATACCATAGTTTATAATACAAGAATAACAAATATTCAACACCTACTATAGCATGTGTTCTTGTAAGGTTTATAATACTAGGTCAGGCCAAGTGCTAAGATTATTCGTCAACTTATGGGGAAGCAGAGTTTGGATTGAACTGAGAAAGCAGAGGCAACATCGTTCTTGAGAATTAATGTTTGACCACGGAAATTCTGAAAGGGAAAAATTGGAGATTCCGCTACAAATCATCCAAAATCCAAAAAGGTTTATAGGGTCATGTTCATGAAGTCAACTAAATATACCAATACAAATCAGAAAATTGCAGGGAAAAAAAAACACTAGCAAGTTGGGCGTATTTTCAAAAACTCACTAACACCTCAATTCCTTACAATCTAGCAGTTGCATGTTTTATGCGTTACTGAATTTCCCCTAATAACCATTGACCAAACACAGTTGCATCTGCAGCCTTTGCCTCATTGCTTTGGCTTGCCAAGACAAGCTAGACAACAAGTTTTCCATGTCTGGTGCGAGCACCACCGAAATCCTCTTATCTTCTCCAAATCCAACCGCTTCACGTTTGTGATTCTCCAATCATGTGGGCTCCGGTACAATTATTAAAACTAATGAGTATCTCTTACGCCTCCCAATACTACGAGGGATGAGCTGAGCTATGACGAACATCACATAATCAAAAGCAGTTAAGTTCACGATGAAGTTGTCAATGCCAAGTAGTTAATACAAACTCAATGAAGAATGAAGTGGGCTTGCTCATCTTGGGTTTAGTAATCCAAAAGCTGCCAAAATTGCCCAATGTATCGTAAAGAGAGGGGGAGGGAGAGGGAGAGACTTCCATGACCTTTGATGAGGCAAAAAAAACACACAGCCTAAAACATCTCTAAAAACTACTAACTAAAGAGTATCGATCCAATGCAGAACAGTCCAGCGTAAAAGATACAGAAATTCACCAGTTGGAAACAGCGAAGAAACAATAGACTTAGCTCAGTTCTCAATACAACAATCAGACAGCATAAAGTGATGTACTAGGGATACTAAGTTGAAACTAAAAACGCAGGGAATTTTTCTCTACAGCCATATATTGCTATCAGGTTTGTAGGATAAACTTTTATTTGATAATGGCCAGCCTGAACCATAGTTAACCCCTGTCAACAGCAAAAAGCACACAACGAATTCTCTCTAGTGCATAGTGACAAACTATTTGTAACGGATACAAAAATTCATCTATTACATCTAAAAAAGCACTTGCTTTTCTAATAAAGGCGCACACCTATCATTACTACTATTTTCTAAAGCTTAACAGCACAGATTGGGAACTAAATTTACCAACATCTAAAATCCATAAATGCCATAGCTAGTATGACCAAACGGAACATATCTACTCATGTCCACTATTCTTAGCATACTGAAACCACAGGCCAACCCTATTCCCATGCATCCTTCTGAACTATCATAGACTGATCAAAATGAAGCAGATCACTTGACTACATTCGCTGCAAACAAATCTACGAAATGGAAAAGCCGAATTACCTGTGCAGGGAACTTCCCATTAAATGCTTCTTGGACAAGGTTCATCCCTCCATTTGATGCTGCCTTGTACACACCATACAGAAGCTTCAAATCAAAATCATACAGGAACAGCTTTGCCCCTGGCCTGATCTTCTTGACCATTCCAATCTTCCCACTGGGTAGCCCGAACAAACGGTTCTTGTAGCACTCCTGCTTAGTCTTTGCATTGCACATGAATATAAACCCTGCACCCTTCTTGTCACCCCTTTCTTCCTTCTTGCCCACAGCAGCTTTCTTCCCTTTTCCGTTACTTCCTCCATCCTCCTCAACCTCCTTCCCCTTGCCATTCCTAGTCCTCACTTTTCTGCTCTTCATCCTTCCATCACCACTTCTATTATCAGCACCCACACCCTTGCCCTTGCTTGCGGCAGGTGCAGCCGCAGCATCAGCATCAGCATCAGCGGGTTTTGGCTTTGGCTTTGCCACCGAAGCTGATGCTTCCGTAGTGGCTAGCTTAGGCGTCTGTGTCACAGGTGATGCCTCAGCAGTAGTGGCTGACTCTGGCATTTGTGCCACAGGTGATGCCTCAGCAACATGGGATGGCTGCGGTAAGACCGCCGATGCAGATGCATCGCCACCAGCAGTGACTGCGCCCACCGATGCGACTTGGTCAACGGTTGCAGCGGCGGCCGCTGCCTTCTCACGGTTGGCCTTGACCTTACGCTTCTTAAACTTCGAGGTCTTAATCAACCCAGGGGTGGACGGATTCGCCTTGGATGGCCCGGCCGCCGCGCCGGCAGAGGCCGCAGTGGCCTTGGCAACGCCGTTGGGCTTCTTCACCATGGCCGCTGCTCGGTGCAGCTTTGTGTTAGGGATCGAGAAGGGTAGCGGGGAGTAGGAGGAAGAACTGGAGTTCGGGAAGGCAGCAAGAATGTCGTGGCGGCGGAGGTCGGATTGATAGAGGAATAGGGTTTAGTTGTTACATCATTTTTCTGTCTATTCACTCCTCATCTCTCAGTACATATACTAGCCTAGTGTACCCATTCTGGGCCGGTAACCTTGCTATTGGGCCGCCTGGTTCTTGGGCCGGTCTCCTATGGGCCGGGGCTGCTGACACCCCCCTCCTCTTGAGAGCCGACTTGTCCCCAAGTCGGAGCCAGTGGGAAGCGCTGACGTAGGGCTTCCAAATCTTCCCATGTGGCGAGAGACGCTGGCATCCCGGACCACTTGATCAAGCCTTGGAGCACGGGATGATCACCAGCGGAGACGCGGCTTGGTCGTCAGCTATGATACGCGGATACTTCGCAAAACTCACGTACCGGTATCGGATACCGTATCGGATACCCGTACTCCACGGATACTCCCGGATACGTATCCCGTAAGTATCGGACTATTTAGATATTTTCAAATAATAAAAATAAATCGGATAATCATGGGATACCTGTGGATACCTGTCCGATACCTTCAAACCCTAACAACACCACTCAATCGCTTCATATAAAGGTCCTCCGTTCAGCTGTGCCACCCTCTCATCCCCACTCGCGCAGCCGCAGGCCCGCAGCAGCCTCGCACGGCTCCCTTGCTGTCACCGCCGCTCGGCCACCTGCCCACGCCTCCTCCTGCTCCTTCCCCGCTGCTCATCGCTCCCTTGCCGTCACCGCCGCCCGGCCACCCGCCCGTGCCTAGACGCAACAAGCACAGTTATTCAACTCAATATAAATTTCTTACAGTATTAACATACAAATGGTAAACTTTGACCAACTTGTCTGCATATACAAATAAAGCTAGATTTTGAAAATAAGAACACACCTCTTCAAGAAAACAAAGTGTACATAGTCCACCAACTTGATTAAATGAGATGTCGACAACAATGTTTTCCACAAGACACTTAATAATCTTGACCTGTGCATATGAGAAAGGCACACACAAATTAATGAAAACCAAAATAATACATGTGCCAAATCATTGAAGGTGCCACAATCCCCAAAAGAGGATAAGGGAGGGGAGGGAGAAAATGGCATTGGATGCATTTTTGTGTGCAAAGTAGTGTTTTCAAATGCATAATCCTCTGGTAATAGCATAGCAATTTTGCTACAACCATATTGTGCCAAGAACTGTGTTCAAGGAGCAATAGCATGTTACTAAACTGAAGTTTAGCTTAAGAGATATTGTGTTAGTTTCTGTTCTGTCACAACTTCTGGTAATAACTTCAACTCAATCGTAAAGTCATAAATGCAGGAACGGTGCTAAATGAAACTGTTAAATGCAGGAACGATGCTAAATGAAACTGTACTATATGTACATAGTTAGCAACAAAAGGAAAAAAAAAACACTCCGAAATTATCACCGGGTAAAATACCTCTGCCTGAATATACTGGACTTCTTTTACATGAAATTCAGCATTTCCACTCTTCACTTCACGCTCCAATGCATCCCGGACAAGGTTTGCCCAGATCTCCTTTAATTCTTCACTATTACTAAAAGCAGTGACATCAATGTCACCATCAGGTAAATAGGTCTTGAGAGGGACTGACCCAAAGGTAAAAACCTGTAGAGATAAAGAGATCTATTCTCTGTGAAGCACATTTAATCAACTGGACAATTGAACACTTAAGATAAGAGCAGGGAACTTCCAAAATGCTAGTGCAAAATTCCCCTTGACATGCATAACAATCAAGGACAAGTCTATTTCAACCATCCAAGGAGCATGAAAGAAGGTAAAAGTGCTATCTCAATGCACCTGATAGAAGGTATAGCAAATGCTTCCCATCAGACAAGCTAGAATTTTCAGACATCCACATATGGCTACTGATTTATGACTACCAAACAGGAATTACTAGAACTCTTCTAGCTAAGGCATGCAGGTTTTTCATATCATACTACCGGGAGAGTTTAGTTCTGTGGTTCCACAAAACCTCAGTGACATGGTAGTGGATGCGTGTGACACACTGACACCCCATGTCACAGGAATGCGCAAAAAATTAGTAAATAAAGTTCGACTACACAGTGTCCAGGATCTCTATGTCTAATATTCCCCAATACACTTTTTTTTTCCAACCATCCCAACTGCTTGAAACTTGATGCTTATAAACAGGTTGTCATATATCAGATCAGGAAGCATGGGAGTCAGTGACCATCATCCCTCTGTAACCACAAGCCTCCATTTCCAACAAAATCTCTCTCCAGAATCAGCTTCAGTAGGTCAGACAAACATTTAAGAAGCAGAAAGCGAAGCATCACCTATTGACTATTGCCCTCTCTGTAGAGCAACCATTACTCTAGTCAGTTCTACAATAGCAGGCTCATCTATGCATACACACATCAGTGCTCACCGTCATATACAAGAGCCTTCTACTTCAAACAGACACTATTACTACCTGAGGGGAGCAATCGGACCACTTGGTAACCAGGTACTATACCTGGCACGAGAGGCAGTTCGTGATAAGTCGCTGCACATAGTGATAGACAGCGAGCCTCCGGCCCTCGGAGTGCGCGTTGGGCTGGATGCGTGCGATCAGCTCCGCGGTGCGGCCCTCCGCGACCGCCCAGCGCTCGGGATCGAGCCGCCGCGTCACCCCGGCGGACGCATTGGCCAGGAGCCCGTTGGGCACCATCCCCATGCGCGCGCCAACCAATGCACCCTCGGGCTTCGCCTGGCGGAGCCAAAACCCTATGCCCCGACACCAGCGGCAACCGAGCGCGGAGCAACCCCACCCCACCCCCCAACCGCAGCAGCGAGCTACAGCGGCGACGGGTGGCTCAGAGCACGGAGCAGCCGCCCCCGGCGCGAATCGAGCCGGGCTGGTGGAGCCCCACGTGGCGTGCGGGCGGAAATATTAGCGCGAGGGATGGATCGACGCGGTCGTGGGAAGAGTGTGCGGCGGCGGCGGCGGCGGTGATGAATAGGGGACTGGTCGGCGTGTAGAGGGGAGGAAGGAGGGCTGGTTTGGGAAGGGTGCGGGTCGGTGTTTGGTTTGGGCCATACTAGACTGGAGTAAACTGAGCCCGGCCTGACAGCTCGGCCCAAGAACTACGGGCTGAGCCGGCCCGATTGTCATTTTGAGGTGGTCCAGGTAAAAAACGGGTCGGCCCGAGTCTAGCCTGAACATTTTCAAAAATAGTGGGCGGTCCGAGCTCGAATGCGATCTAAATTGGCCGTCTGATGGGGTTATTGGACGGGCTTGATGTAAATTTTACTCCCTCGGTTCTCTTATTTAATTTTTTTACAAATATAGTCAAATTTAAATTATTTTTAAAAAACTTTTATTAATATAAAATAAATGATCAAACTTAAGGTCAAAAAAATCAAATAAATTATAATTTAGAATGGAGGGAGTAGATCTAAAAATAATCAAGCTTTTTGTGGCCGTTGTCAAAACGTGACACGGGTTATTGAAGTAGTCAAATTTAGTTTGGGCGGCATATCCCTTGAGTCTGAGTGTTAGTTTTTCCTTTTTTAGTTCAGTCTGAGTGTGTACCTGCTACTCTACCGCAGGGTTGGTTTGGGCCCTGTTTGGATTTTAGGGGTAAAGATTTACACAAAGCTAAATGTTTTACGCCTCACATTTGCCTCTAACTAATTTACCCCATGGGATATTTGGATTTAGAGGTAAAATGAGAATAAAAGTTGTTGAAAATAGCAATCAATGCCTCTCATGTACCCAATTTTACCCCAATTTGACACCCTCTAGGGGTAAAGAGGGGGCAAATGGGTAAAGGGGCACATTTATCCTATATATTTGAATTTTTAGGGATAAATGGAAGACAAATTTATCCATTTTACTTCTTTACCCTACCATCCAAACATAACCCAAGCGCCGCCGCGTGGCTGCACGCGGCGGATTGCCGCCAAGATCCTGCGGGCAGCCGATCTCGCGTGAGCAGGCCTCGGGCTGTGCCGGAGTCGTCGTACGTGTCCGTCCTGACACGACAGGTGGCCGGGCCGGGGGCCCCGAGCAGCCCAGAGCTCTAGGTCCAAGTGAACAGGTTTTCAGCCTGACGGGAGTGCATGTTCAACTTCTCCTGTTTTGTTTTCTCCTTCCGGCCTTTATGCTCTTTCAACCCCCTAGCCATAGTAGATCGACAGCTGCAATATGCACGCGTTTAGCCTTCTTCTCTACTACTTCATAAAGATGCATGCATTTAGCTATTTCAACACGATTTCCTCACAAGCCGTAGCCCACAAATTAACCATCATATTACATCAAGATGCCGGCCTTTTCTCCGATCAGACAGGTTATCCTCCTCCGATAACCTGCCACAGTACGTGCCGCCTCACCAGCCAGGCAGCCACGGTTCACGCACCGAATCTTCTCCGTACGCATGCAAAAAATGTGTGTTAGTTGTTGCAGCTACTACTATTTGCCGATAGTTGAAAAACAGATACAAGCTATCCTAATAAAATTATCAGACATGTAAAAAACGGTTGAAATCTGTCAGAAAACTGAAAAACTCAGACAGTAATAGGCTTAAACTATATTCCAACAGCTAAGAACTGGACAGCTTTAACGAGTCGTGGAGGCAGATTTGATAGGTCCTAGCAGAGTGCGTGGAGGCAAACGCATGCAGCTCATTGTACCAGCGATCCAAAGGCCGGCAGCAGATTTATTTGACGGGTGATAGCAGCAGCAGCAGCTTAAGCCGCGCGCTGCGGTCCAACGACCGGCAGTGATGGATCGTAGCAGCGTCCACCGACAGTAGGTTTGATGGGTCATAGCAGCGTACGCGAAGGACATGTGTTTCCTGGCCTCACATATAGTCGCCCTGTTGGGTTCGCTGGTTACCAGCCGCGGCTAGCGCTGCTACTGAGAGCACGGGACTGTACCAGCTGGTACTACTACAGTGAAAAGCGCAATTGCTACAGGGGAAAAAGGCAGCCGCAGCTGCCTAGCGGTCCAGCTGAACATGGGCGGTATCTGACTTTTTCTACTGTTCCTTGCTGCACCACAATGCGATCAAATACGATAGGCCCACAAAGCTTCTGACAACACCTCATGCCAGCGCCTGGGATATTCATCGATCTTTCTCTTTATGAGCTTGATGAGGCTCTGGTTGGATGCTTCAGCTTGTCCATTAGCTTGGGCATCATATGGAGATGATCTGATCAGCTTAATTCCCATGTCATCGGCAAACTTCTTGAATTCCTCCGATATAAAGACCGATCCTCCATAGGTCGTAATGGTCTGAGGAATCCCAAATCTGTGAATGATGTGCTCTTTGACAAAGCTGATCACATCTTTTGACGCTACTGACCTCATGGGCACTGTCTCTACCCATTTTGTGAAATAATCTGTAACAGCTAAGACCCATTGGTGACCCTTGCTAGCTGACGGGTTGATCTGACCAATCATGTCCATGGCCCCACCTGTGAATGGCCACGGTTTGATGATAGCATTCATTACTGATGCTGGCACTATCTGAATTTTCCCAAACCTCTGACATATCTGACATCCTTTGTAATATTTGAAGCAATCTTCAAGCATAGTGGGCCAGTAATAACCCGATCACCTAATCAGCCACTTTATCTTATGAGCCGATTGATGAGTACCGCAGTCTCCTTCACGAATCTCATGCAAGAGCCGATTCGACTATGAAGGTCCCAGACATTTGAGCAGTAGTCCTTCAAAGGTCCTGTAGAACATGTCATCCCCTATCAGAACATACTTCATGGCCTTGAGTCTTATCCTTCTGGGTGCCCCCCGAGCCGAATCCTTCAAATAATTGAAGATATCGGCTCTCCAGTCTCCGGGTTCCAGAAACTGAACCTCCACATCGACTCCATCGGCTGTTTCCTTGTACCCAGGAGCCATCTGTGCCAAATCATTGGCTTCATTGTTCAGAGTTCTGCGTATCTAGTGGAAATTGATGTACCTGAATCGTGACATCAACTCACGGCATTGCATCCATAATGGAAAAAGAGCCTCGCTCTCACATCTATATTCTTCCGTGAGCTGAGAAATCACCAGCTTTGAATCTCCAAAAATTTCCACCGCTTCTGCACCAGTTTCGAGGAGCAGTTCCATCCCTTTGCGAACGGCTTCATACTCCACCAAATTATTGGTGCATGGGGCAGTTATCCTGATGGAAATGGAGTAAGTTGCCCCTCGAGGCGACACCAACAGAATTCCCACACCACATCCATCATCACAAGCCGATCCGTCAAAAAACATAGCCCAAGCACGAATAAATAATGCAGCAATATCAGTGCTGATCCTGTCTGCAACAAGATCCGCCAGTGCTTGTCCTTTGACCGCTTTTGCAGGCTGATACCGAATATCGAAATCTGACAATGCAAACATCCATTTTCCAAGCCGGCGGTTCAGGACAGGATCCGACAGCATGTGCTTTATGACATCCGATTTGCATATGACAATTGTTTCCGCCAAGAGCAAAATATGACGAAGCTTTGTACATGTAAAGAATAAGCAAAGGCAAAGCTTCTCGATCTCAGGATACCTGGTCTCTGCGTCCAACATGCGCCTGCTGAGGTAGAAAACCACCCTCTCCTGGCCGTCGTGCTTCTGGACTAACACCAAAGCAATAGAAGTGTCACCCACGGATAGGTACACGTAGAACGGCCTATCTTGCTGAGGAGGAACCAACACTGGGGGCTTTGACAAATATTCCTTGATTTCATCGAAAGCTTACTGCTGTTCTGCCCCCCCAGCGAAACTCATCATCTGATTTGATCTTCACTAAACCCATGAACGGTTCAATGCGCCCAGACAGATTAGAAATAAATCGTCTAACAAAGTTAATTTTACCGATGAGCTTCTGCAACTCTTTCTTCGTAGTAGGTGGCTTCATCGTCTTCACAGCTTCTTGACTCTTCAGGCCAATCTCGATTCCTCGTTCATGCACCAGGAATCCCAGGAATTGACCAGCCGATACGTCGAAAGCGCACTTCTTTGGGTTCATTTTGAGCCCAAACCTTCGAGTCCGCTCCAAAACTCGACGCAGATCTTCTAGGTGTCCCCGAGCTGATTTGGATTTGACCACGACATCATCAATATAAATTTCTACCAGTTTGCCGATGAGATCATGAAAAATGTAATTCATGGCACGTTGGTACGTTGCACCGGCATCTTTCAGTCCAAAGGTCATAACCAAGTACTCGAACAAACCGACTGCGCCTGGTACTCTAAACGTGGCCTTTTTCACGTCTTCTGGGGCCATGAAGATCTGGTTGTAGCCGGCATTACCGTCCATAAAACTCATCATTTTGTGGCCAGCAGCTGCGTTGATCAATGTCTCTGCAACAGGCATCGGGTATTCGTCCTTTGGCGTCGCTCTGTTGAGATCTCTAAAATCGACGCAGACACGCCATCGGCCATCCTTCTTTTGTACCAGTACCACGCTAGAGATCCATTCTGCATACCGGCACGACCTGATGAACCCAGCATCCAGCATCTTCTCCACCTCTTTCTTGACTTCTTCTAGGACTTCGGCCTTCATGTGACGTGCTCGTTGCTGAAACGGCCGAAACCCTTTCTTGAGCGGGAGCCGATGCTCAATGATGCTTCTGTCTAGACCGGGCATTTCAGTGTAGTCCCATGCGAAACAATCCCAGTACTCTTTCAGCAATGCAATCATCTCCTCACACAAGACCGGATCCAACTTCTTACTGATAAATGTCGGCCGTGGCTTATCCCCAGGACCGATGTCAACCTCTTCCAAATCGTCAGCTGACGTGAACCCGTATCCTAGCTTGCCATCGTCTGAAAAACCAGCTGCGAACGCAGGTGAGTCTTCATTATCGACAAGATCGGCGGCAAACACAGGGAGATGACAAGAAAAATTATTTGGCCAACCGCACGGGCTGGCCGCTTCTATACTTCCATCATCATCCGGAACCAAATAGTCGATGAGTGGCCAACTGCCAGAGCAGGCCATCGTATGTACATGATGTAAAAATTCCTACCCCAAACAGGATTTTTCTATTTTTTGGGGCCGGTCGCTGGGACCGGCCTCTTTATCTCTATTACACCCCGTAGCATGCCAGGATGCATCTACTCTGTGAGGCCGGTGGATAAGACCAACCTCAGTCCGTTTTTTGTCGCTTCGATCCGATCACAATCTTCCAGGGCGATCCCTGAGATCGGCTCTTGCCCTTCCGCATCCCAGGCGTTCATGTCTGCGAGCGAGACCTCACTGGAGTCATCTGCACGGACCACCTCCACTTCATCGCCATCCCATTGGACGAGATACTGATGCATTGTGGAAGGGATACAACAGTTGGCGTGAATCCAATCCCTCCTGAGCAATACCGTGTATGTACTTTTGCTGTTGACGATGAAGAATGAAGTCGGGATCGTCTTGTGGCCCACTGTCAACTCCACATTAAGAACCCCCATTGCCTCTAATGGTTGTCCGTTGAAGACATTAAGCATCACATTGGTCTTGATTAGGTCGGCGGAAGAACGACCCAATCGGCGTAGCACAGAGTACGGCATCAGGTTGACTGCGGCGCCAGTGTCGACCAACATCCTGTTCACAGGCTTGCCATCGATGAAGCCCTTGAGATGCAATCCCTTCAAGTGCTTGTAGCTCTTCTCCTTGGGCTTATCAAAGATGATCGGCTGTGGGCCGAGATCCAACTGCGCAACAGGCAAATCCTCCGGTTGAGGTGCCCGGAACTCTGATGGGAGCACGAACACCATGTTCACATCAGCCGATGGCTTCTCATCGACTTTTGTCTGCTTGGGGCGCCACTCTTTTCTTGGAGGGTGCCTTTCCACCCTTTGCGGGTGCTTGACTTGTTCCGCGAGATCCGGACTCGCCTTCCTCAGCACGTCAAGGTACTTTGCTTCTGCCTCTTCTAGATTGCGCAAGCGCTGTACCCTGCGCTTCTTCGAGCGATTAAGCCCGTCGGGACACCATCGTGGGCGATGGTACTTGTCTTCTTCTGGCTCGGAATCACCCCTGGATGACCTCCTCACATGGTCATCATGACGTGTTCTGGGCCCTAAGCGCTGGAACACCAATGTCTCGTCCTGCTGGCGTCTCCGTGGCCTGCACTCCAAGCAATCATCTATAGTAGGCAATCGGCTCATGCCGGAATTCCCACAGTACCTGAAGAACGGGCAATGCCAGTGGTCGCGTATAGCCTGGCGTCTCCCCAGTGTCCTTCCTGTGCGGTGCTCGTACTCATCTTCTTCCGATTCGTATCAGCGGCGCAACTTGTCCTGGTACTGGTACTTTTCCAGAAGCCGATTAGAAGCAGGAAGCTGATTACAGATGTGACGCACTTGCTCTTCAGTCACATGTTGCTGTTCCAGCTAGTGTTCATCCTGCGGCCGCTTGCCAGAAGCGGCCTCTCTCCTCTGCTTGTCATGGCGGCGCATGGGTCCCGCCATGTTGATCTGGAATGCCAAATTCTGGCCCTCGGATCCGAAATCTGACAGCTCCACCACGTTAGCTTGTGGGAAGGGCTTCGTGTCAACCTTCATCGTGTGTTGGGCCAGGATTAATCGGCCTTGCTCAATAGCTGATTGAATCTGATGACGCAGCTCCTTGCATTCACCCGTGACATGAGTGAACGAGTGGTGCCATTTGCAGTACAGCCTTCCCTGCAGCTCTTGTGCCGTCGGTAGCTTGTGATTCTCTGGGAGCTTCAGCTATTTTTCTTTGAGGAGCAGATCGAATATCTGCTCTGCTTTGGTCACATCGAAGTCGAAGCCTTTCACAAGCCCCTGCTGTTTGACCCTCTTGCACGGGACATGGTTTGCCCCCCGAGTCCACTCTGCCACGGCCACTTCTTGCTCCTCGCCAGAGTCATCAAATTCATCCGCCTGGGCCATGTTCACATGGCGCTTAAACTTGTCCTGGTACAGCTCAGGATGATAAAGCTCATATGCAGTAAACTTCTGCACCAGGTGCGCCAGAGACGTGAACTCCAACTGGAAAGCTGCATCCTTGATCGGCTTAGCTAGTCCCAGCACTGCCAGATCGACTGCCTCCTTCTCTGTGATGCGCGATGAGTAGCACCGATTCTTGACCTCTCTGAAGCGTTGTATGTATTCCGACACAGTCCCTCCTCGCTTTTGCCTGACTTGGGCGAGGTCGGCAATTCCAGCTTCAGCAGCTTCTGAGTGATACTGAGTATGGAACTGATCTTCCAGCTGCCTCCAAGTTCGAATCGAATCTGGGGCTAATGACGCGTACCATCCAAAAGCTGGGCCTGTAAGAGATTGGCCGAATAAATGGACCCTCAGCGGATCCGAGACCGAGATCATCCCAAGCTGCGTTAAGTATCGGCTCACATGCTCTATGGAGCTGGCTCCTTCTGACCCGTTGAACTTGGTGAACTCAGGAAGCCGATACTTGGGAGGCAACGGGATCAAGTCGTAGTCATTTGGATACGGCTTGAAATAGCCGATCGCTTTCCTTTTGGGCAGGATGTCGAACTGGTCTCTCAGTATTGCACTGACCTGCTCCACACTAAGAACTCCTGGGGCCGATGGCTCAGCACTCGGCCCCGTAGCGTACTTTGCCAACCACGCTTGTTTCTCCGTGTCTGCTCCAGAAGCTCCTGGGTTTACCATCTGCACCGATCGTGTTGGATTGACGCTGTCAGGGATGTAGGCGCACGTATAGCCATGCGGGGTGGGTGGCTCGGTGAGGAATTGGCCTTCTCCAGGATCACCGCCGATCTTGTGGACGATGTAGATCGGCGAATTTTGTGGTTTTGGAGCCGCAAATGAGAACGGCAATAGCGGCCTAGAATGCAGTGCAGCTTCCTCTGTGTGACTTCCCAGGGTTGGTCCCGATGGAGAGTACTAGTTCTTGATTATCTCCTGGATGACGCAATGCGCCACGCGCTCGAGCTCGTTCATCAGGCTCTGAGAGTGCCGATGAAGCGTATGGGCCACCATGTAGTTCATCTCCTGGCGCAGGGCCCTGGTGCGCTCTTCTGATGGTACAGACAAATCTACGTTATCGAGAGCGCCTTCAAGTGAGAACCCCTTCCACTTAATGCCGTGGTTCTGGGTTCTCTCAAAAGAGCCGATGAGATCGGCTTCCAACAGAGCTTTGATCTCATCATACTTCTTCTTGTGTTCAGGAGGGAGCTCTTCATACGTGTTGGGCTTGGGAGCGGGTTCTTGATCTTGAGCTCCAGACATTGTTGCAGTGGACGTTGTTGCCGAGAAGTGTCCCACCGGGCGTGCCAGAATGTGTTGTCGGTCAAAAACCACCGACGAGCAGCGACAGGCAACACGAAGAGCCGGGAGGTTGCCGAGGTGCTGGCCGGCACTGCTCCCTCGTCGACGGCCCGCAATTCCTGCACACGCCGCGGCTTGTTGAAGACGCAGGGCGTGCCACCTGACCTATTGTGGCAGTACCGCCCTAATTAATCTGGCTCAAGTGCGCTAACCATCATCTTAAAGATAATCCCGGCTAACCCGCACTTCAAACGGAGTAATTCGGCAGTGCTGTCGGGTAAAGTCCCGAAGAATCCACCTGAGCGTCAATCGAACCCAAAGCTTACATGCAACCCACACAAAGGTGAGTGCAGAGAGTACAACATTTCACAGATACAATACATTACAGAGTCTTAACTTAATTATTACAAACCAGTTTCGAAACTCCGAAAGGTAATTGAAGTTCGAAAAGAAAGTAGTTCAGAGTTCACTACAGCGGAAATAAAACGAGTTCTAAAGGACAATACATGACGTCATGATGAAGCCCGTACATGACATCACTCGGCATTGTCATCGTTGGCCGGAGTCGTATCCCACTCCACCGACCAACCAGGCGGTAAAACACACGGCCAAGTCAAACTAGCTATCTGATCTTCAAAAGTATCACCTGAAAACAAAGTGGAGTCACAAGCAAGGCTGAGTATACTAATACTCAGCAAGGTTGAGTATACTAATACTCAGCAAGGCTTACCCGACTAGGATATAACTAGCCCTCTAACTAGACATGCAAGGCTTTTGGCTTGAGGGGTTTATCTTTGCCGGAAAGCAAGAAAGAGTGAGTCCTTATTTTCCGATTTTAGCGCTCAAGTTCTAGTTTGATTAACCATTCTACATTAGCATCTATCCTAAAACATACATGGTGAGAAACAATTATTTTTCATCATTCAATCATATTTCTCATCATCATTATTCCACTTCTTACTCTATGTGGCAAAAGGGTTAAGCAGTCTCAATATCCGTGAGAGACGGACGATTCGAATCGAATTTGTTAACCTGGCCAGGCAGACCTAAACACACGCATGGGGAAATGCAATCACCCACGCGACTTTTCCCCTTTTTCCCCGGGCATGAAACAGGCCCACCGCCCTAGGGTGCCCTGCACCCGTGCGTGACCATAGACCAGACAGTGGGGAGTATGTTCCACGGCCGGTTCCATCAGGTACTTAAGCTTACCGATTACCATATTCTCGGCATGTGGTTAGTACGTTCAAACGCTTAACCACCACTACCACACACCGCGGCCTTATCCATTTTCACTAAACAGACAGGATATCATGAGTACCACAACCCCGCCCGTAAACCTTATATTACAGTGCGAAGTAGTCATTCAACTCCTATAAGCTCGCGAGTGACAGGAAATCACTCGACTTCTACCGAACCATTAGCATAGCCAACTAGCGACCTACACATACTAGTGTTCAAGCATAGGTACCTAGGTTCATGCAACTAAGGTTCCAAACAATTCCTGCAACTTAAATGCACAAATAAATAGGAATATAATAGTTGCATAAATTTAGAATAGGTAGGACATGCTCCGGGGCTTGCCTTCCTGAGCGGAGCTAGCCTTGGGCTCTTCTGAACTCTGGTTTAGGTCTTCAGTGATTTCAGTTAGATTAACTTGAGCTTCTCGCTGCTCACTCTCGGACTCCGGCACCAACTCGTACGTACCGTCAGGGAGAGTAGTCGAATCTATATGAAATGCATAAGCGTGAGTTACTTTAGTGATAACGATTTATTCAATTCTTCACTATAGAGTTGTAATCCAACGCAACTTAAGATGATTTGCAAAATATTCTATTACATCATTTTGGGCAATCATTTATAGAGTAATAATCGTTATATTTGACTTCACAAAGTAACTAGGGTGGATTTTACCATTTTCTCCCTATGCAGCAAAAGAGATGATTTTTCTCATTTATTACTAGGTTAAGCATGTCCTTATCATACATAAAGTTAAACAGAGATTCTGGGTTTGAAATTTTTATGCAAGGTACACCTCTGGGTAGCTTGCCTACTGTGAAATTTTCATCCCATTTCATGCAGCCTATTAACCATGAAAAATAAAATAAACAGCTACTGCTATAAACAAAAATGAATTTTACAGGTCAAACTATGCAAGCACTGGTAATGAAATTTTAATTGAGTGTTGTCTACCTAAAGATGAGATTTCCATAAATTTTTCACAATTAAACAAGCATTTTACAGGGCATGACAAATAGAGCAAAGTATAGCTGCATGGATCAAAACTAATTTCTACAGACTGTTATATCAAGTTCCAAAGCCTTATCTTTTACCAGCACGGTTATATACTCAAATTTAACCCCTAGAAAAATTATTAGAATTTTTCATGTAAAGAAACTATTTTTAATGATTTAATGTAGCTATCCTCACCAAAAATCATTTGATCCAGATTGACTTAACTCAAAATTCTCAAATTTTTCTGTAGACTCTTGGAACTAAAATACAAGTACTGTAAAAGTTTGAACCCATGAAACATATCATAACAACTTGGATAAATAAAACTATCCCTCCTAGGCATACAACAAGAGTTAAATAAAATGATAGCTAGACTTGTAAACTGCCCATGAAACTTTTACACAAGGTTAAACATCTAACATGTAACCCACTGACCAAAAATGGCTAATAGCTCATGCTTGTAACTTGAGATCTAATATAAAGTACATTTTCTTTGTATTTTAAATGAAGTAAAAACTATTGAGAAAATGAAAAAGTGTATGTAACAAAAGTTGTAGATATCTTTGCAAGGATTCCAGAACTGTTGAGTTTGCATTTTTCCGATTTTTCTACAATTTTTAAACGAATTTACAAGTTCACTGGAAAATCTAGAAAACCAACAACACAGATTGCAAAGAGACCCCTGGAAACCTAAAACTAATCGCGTTGAGGTCCCTGGCCGGAGTTGGGGACAGAGGAGACGGCGGCGGGGTTTTCCCGGCGAGGAGGAGGCTCGCCGGCGGCGGGGATGGGGTCCAGGGGTGAGAGCTCACCGAGCTCTATCTAGGGGTGGGGGATGTGGTCGCCGGGGATGGCCGGAGCAGGGGTGGCGGCGTAGCAGCACGGTCGGCGGCGGTGGCGAGCTGCGACGGCGGTGCTCCAGCGCGAAAGGAGGGGCAAGGGCAGGTCGGGGAGCTTCACGGCGCCATGAGGAAGCTGCAATGGGGGTTGATTTGGGCCGGGGCAGGGCGGAGTAGGGAGTTCCGCGGCGGGCGGGCGGCCGGCGGTGTTCACGACGGCGGCGGCGGTGTTCCGCGGCACTGGGAGGCTCCGGGTGGAATTGGGCGGGCCTGGGAGTTGCTTGGGGGTGAAATGAAGCTCGTGGGGTGCTCGGTGGGGGTGGAGGAGTGCTGAGTGAGGCCCTCCATGGGAGCCGTAGCTCGGCGGGCGGAAATGGAGGCGCGGCGGTGCTGGCCGTTCTAGGCGAAGGGGTGGGGCATAGGCATGGGGAATGGGGTGCGGGCGTGCGAGCACACGCGCGGCGCGAGCTAAATGGCGAAGTGAGGGCGCGAGGAGGGAACTGGGCGCTCGCACGGGGGGGAGGTAGGGCGTCGGCGGCGAGGGTGTCCGTGGCTCTCTGTGCGCGCGTTTATGGCGCGTCGGCGTGGCCGCGCGGCGAGGCAGCAACGTAGCGGGGGCGGGGCGATGATGGCGGGGTGGCGTGCGGGCGGCAGGTGCACGGCCGGCCCGTTGGGTGCCACGGCGACGTCGCGGCACGTCGCCGAGCGCATGTCGCGGCGTGTGCGTCAACGGGCAGGGCGCGGCAGCGAGCGGCGTCCGGGCGCGTGCACACTCGAGCGGGGTAGGGAGGGGTCAGCGGCGCGGCGAGGCAGCGCGGCGGCCGCGAGCGCGGCGGCCGCGAGCGCAGCGAGCCCGCGGTCAGTGGCGCAGCGAGGCACGCGCGGGCGGCGCGCTCAAGTGCCTACACGCGCGCACAGAGCAGAGAGGGGAGGGTCAGCGAGGGAGAGAGAGAGGAGAGAGAAAAAGGGAGTGGAGAGAGAAATTAAAAGTCCACGGTTTGACTTAGCCCAAACTCGAAATTTTTAATTGAAACTCGAAAAATTTTGAACACGAAAGTTGTTCAAAATTAAATTTCCTACAACTTTCCTTTCAGGCACAACTTTGTTTGAGCAACGATTTGAAAGTTAAAAATTTGAGTTCACGTTTAAATGAACCCACTGCTTTTCGGGGTTTTTCTCCAAATTTCATGTTGTAACTCGAAAAACTTTGAACACGAAAGTTGTTTATCTTGTCAAACTCTAAAATTTTTGTGTTGGGCAAAACTTCATTTGAGCGAAGGTGTGGGAGTTGACTTTTTGGTGTATTTAAACGGAACTCGGCTTTCAATTCAACACCAAAATAGGGTTTACTGTGTCATTTGATGTTAATGGCATGTTTAAACAGTGCTAAACACCGGAGGTGTCACACCTATACCCTATCAGAAAGGTGCGAACGTGCTTGCAACGATTAGCCTGCATACACAAACACATGGAAACGTAAGTCCGAGCCGTGGTCGGCTCCCCGGGACGACTCTTGCATCGGCTTTAAAGAGCCGATCGAGTCCCGGTGTCAGATTGGATCTGTTTGCATCCGGATATTGATAAATAAAGGGAATAACTGTAAAGCTGCTTCAATTAAATCTAACTAATCTAATCCACGATGGTAAAAGCTTCACTGCTAGATCGGAACATTCTACACGTGACTGGGCCTAATGAACGTAACAGATAACTAAACCAAAACCCAAAACAGAGGCCTAAGAACTAGCAAGATCCGAATCCCGGAACAATCCCTATTAAGGCTAAGATAAAGCATCTAGTACACCACCGGATCATCCAACCCGTTTGCAAGGCCTAACCTAGCAGATATTACGCCAACTCTTAGAAATAAGAGCAAACCATAACAAACTAGATCTACTAGACATAAAAGAAGCAGGATGTTGTCTCTGTGCAACTAATTCTATGCGACAAGAACTAGCATAAGATTGAAACGTGACTGCACAGAGACAACATGATATTCGTAGATGATAAGCAACGAAGCACAACAGATCTACTAAAAGCCATGCTACGAACATCGAGATAACTAGTACTACTCGCCATCAAAAATGCTTCAGTACGAGTAATACCAAGGCAAAAGCAAGAACAACGCTGCCCTAATCGCGAGACGCGATCAGGGCAGCATGGCGCTTACTTGGATGAAACCCTAGGATTAGGGATGGCGATGCGCCGAGATTGTTGTTTGTGAGACGTGATAATGTTTTTTTTATGAATAACATAGGGTACATATTTATAGTCCGGAGACTTGGGAAACAATCTAAACTAATCTTGTCCCGATCGGACTCTATCTCTAATCTTGAACTAATTCTATAAATACATGGCCCATGTGGCCCAAATGTTCACGCAGGAGCCGATTTACAAGCCTTCTTAATCTTCTGCTTTAAGCCCATCTTGCTTTCGGCCCATAAATTAATCCTGTTAATTTATGGCGATAACAGGTGGCCACCGCCGCACCTGACCGCGGAGCCCCCCGCCCTGCCCACACTGCTGGCAGGAGGAGGAAGAAGGAGGCGCGGAAGCGGTAGGAGGTGCGGCGGTGTCGTCATCAGGGATGTGCAACGGCCGCATCAAGGAGGTGCGGTGGCAACATCAAGGAGGGGCGGCGGCAGCAGTGGGAAGGGGCGGCGGCAGGCTCCTCCTCGCCACCGGCACGAGCTGCAGAAGGAAGAGGATGGAGGCACGGCAGTGACGCGAGGGAGACGGAGGGAACCACGATGTGTTGTGGCAAATGGCCACAAAATTTCAGTGTCTTTGGGCAAAGACCATATTTTTTTTAGTGTCCTAAGGCAAAAACCACCTTTGAAGAGTGTCCCCCAACAAATTTTCCCTTGGTTTGGGCCTCGTGGGGATGTGTTGAGGCCTGAGGAGCGTCTCAGACACTTCGATGAGGCGTGCGTGGCCGCGTAGGCAGCCGGCAATGTGCTTTGGCTCGAGCGGGGCCTCGAGCCCTCGAGCGGGAGCAGCAACCGTGCAACGCAGTCGGAACTGGATGCTCGTGGAACGAGGATTTTCGGAAGTTTTGCTTTGTTACTCGATTGATGAATTCATGCTTAAATCCTAGTGTAGGTAGAAGAAGAGAAGAAGGCCTTGATTATCCTATAAGCCGGGAATCCTTCAAACTTGTGAACAGTGGCGGAGCGAGCAACCAGCATGGCATTTTGGTTAATTTATATCTAAAAAATCAAAATAATTTATCTTTATCTCTCTCTCTACTATTTCTAAAACAAGTAATGTTTTTTTATCTATCAATCGAAATCCTATTACGAGTCTAGCAATATTACATGTAGCCAGGGGCGAAGCCAGACCACGGAACCACCGAGGTCGGCTCCCTTAGACACTGAGGTCTTACACATGAATGAATAGTGCTGAACAGTATGTTTCCATTGAATTTAGCAAATTCCATCGGGGTCTGGCGACCCCGGTGGCACAAGGCAGCTTCGCCACTGCCTGTAGCAATGCATGGGCACTATGCTAGTTATTCTATATGCTGGTAATCCTTCAACCTTGTGAACAGTGGCGGAGCGTGACTTGAAATAAACGGGGGCCAAATTACTCATTGACAATGAACAACTACATAAGTGCTAGATTAAACGAAGTGTTATTAGCTTATAACTATAAATATACTGGTGGGTGGTGCTGCTTTGTTGTGAGAGAAAAATATTATTGGTTGGTTGGAGAAGTAGCCAGCAGAACAGAGAGGGGGGGAGCCCAGTATGGGCACCACCGTGCTCCACCAGTGCTTGTGAAGAATGTTCCCTATGTTTTATAGTGTGCAAGAAAACTGCATTGTTGGTTTTAACTAGGAGTGGTAAAGAGTCGTCAAATTTTGCTTAGATAATCTAAAGGTCTGGTCCTAAAAGGACCATACTCTAATTTTATAATTTTGAGCTAAAAAATTTAAGGGTCAAATTGAGCACTAGATTGTTATCAAACTTCCGTCCCTGTTGTCCAGCTGCCAATATTCATTTCATACCCCTAGCACAATCTGTTATCTTTCCAGCTAGACTATAAGGGTAACCTCAGGTTCCCACGTAAGAACTACTTTCCGATCTGGATGGTCGAGAGCAAAGTTCCAATCCAGCAATCACAATGAGCACCATTCCTCGTGGCATTCAAATGCTGACCTTAGTTTTTGCCATCACCGCGAAAGAAATGCTTTGTTGCCCGAGCAGAGAGCACTTTTGTCAGAGATACACAACATCATCCGCAATTTTCCACACTAACAACATCGATCAGTGCATCTCTGTAAAATCATATGGCGCTTTATGCAGCTGTCAGTTAAGTTTCCACTTGTGATAATCTTTCTGCTGATAGTCCTTCTAGGATGTCTCTGCAAGTGCCGCTGTTCTGGTCCTGTGACGTTTTTGTTTGCACTGCCATCATTTTTTATCCTCTACTTCGCTTAATCCCAGCTTCATTTGGCTTGTTAGAGAGATCTTCGATTATACCGGCTTGAATTGGCTTGTTAGAGAGATCTTCGCTTGATTTGCCAGTAGATTGTACGCTCTCTTAAATTAACAATCTCCTATTCAAATAATCTATTTAAGACTTTCGATTGGATCTACATCCATCGAGTTCAACCCTACCGGGCCATATTCTAACCTACGAATTTTGTGGATGATGGACCTTCTGCACCTTTTCTGAAACCTCGTTCTAAAATTCTCATCCTGACAAAGTTATTCGCTGAGGACTGCCCATAAGCACCATGGTCTATGAAGGAGGTCATATGTTGAATCATGGTGGTTTACTGGTATCTTATACAGTACATAGCAACCTCTATTATCGTCCAGAAATCTACAACATAGGAATTAGTTGCAGCAGCATCTTAACGATTGGTACATATACTCAAGGCCTTTTTTACCTGGGCATATAGGTAGCCGTCAGTCTACCGATTGATACCATTATAGTACATATCTTATCTTTCTTTCGTATCAAAATTTTTTCAAGCATTATCGTACCATCTTAATATAACAATACTTGAAATCGCTTAAATTTTCCTTTTGGGAAAAAAAAGAAACCCCACCATCTGAGCAATTAAAGGCAATAGGTGTGGTTAGTATAGCTACTATTATTGCCTATATTGTTGAAATTTGTTGGGTCAAATCAGTCAAGAAAGATTGACCCTGTAGAAGGATACTTTGTGCTAGTCTGAATGAGTCATAGGAGATCAAAAACTGTTGGGCAGATAGGACACAACAGGTTCATAGTTGTTCAACCACTTAATGTTTTAGAGGATGTTAAATAAGAAGATGCTTTTCATGCTTGTGAAGGTCCTTCCGATTTCAGTAGTTCAGCTGTGCCTCATCTCCATGCCATGTGTCGGTACCCTGCAACTAGGGTACCCACTTCTACTGTGCCAAGACTCGCGTAGTTATCCGTAACTACGCCCTAAGGAGCTGAGCGGTCGGACCCCTGGGGTCCGACTCCATCTCACCGGGCCAACGGTCCCGGACCCGCTTCCCGCTCAGGGACGGGTCCGGTGTCACCACGCGTCCCAGAGGTGGAAACGCTTTGCACCTGTGGCCGCGGACCTGGACCCCAGCAGGTGGTCCGGGACCTCCACGTGCCTATCCGGACCCCGTGAGCTCTCGGCTCAGCAAATAGTTCGGGAGGGGTCCGGAGCCGCCACGTGTCCGCAGGCGCGGGCCCGCGCCTGCGGACGCGAGGCTTCCACCGGAAGACTCGCCCACCTACCGCATTCAATGCGGGAGACGTAAGTGTGCTCTGACACAGCAGAGCCCGAGGTGGCTTTCGCCAGGCTGCGCTGTTGATCGCGCGTTACCAAGGCACACAGTGCCGCCGCTGGCGCCGCCCACGCCACACACGTCAGTCTGCTACGCCAGTTGGACACGACGACTCAGCCTCGCCCATCATGACGCCTACGCGGTAGACTAACCGTCTACGCCGCAAGCTACGCTACCGTAACAGGCGCCATGCCGATGGGACGGGGCGTTCCTCTCCTCGGTCAGAGAGCCTACAGGGCGACGAAGCTTATCCAGGAAAAAATTCTCGGCCACTGAAGCACCATTAATGCCTCCTGTGTAGTATACTATACATCCACATTGGGCCGACCTGTTGAGGTCCAACGCCCGTGTACGCGTCTCCCTTGAGCTATAAAAGGGAGGCGCCCGTTAGAAAAGAGGAAGAAGGCCCCGGCAGAGGCCAATATCCAGCCTGGACGGAGGACTCTCTCCAGGACTCTCTCACAGAGGATTGACTCATTCCCACACAAGAGCAATACAACACACAGTAGACGTAGGGTATTACGCTCCGGCGGCCTGAACCACTCTAAATCCGAGTGTTCTTGTGTTCTTGCTCCAGAGATCGAACTAAGCCTAGCTGCCCCTCGACTTCATACTCCCTTAGGGTTTAGGCGGGTGCATTCTGCCATCCGGCTGTGGGTTTGCACACCACGACATTTGGCGCGCTAGGAAGGGGACCTCGCGCAGGCGTAGGCCAGATTTCCGCTCACCACTAGGCTTCTGAGGTTGAGCTCATCCTCTGCAACGACAACGAGAAGATGGAGAGAGGCATGGCGTCACCCACGCCGCATTCCCCGGCACCGAGGCGGCAGTGCCCTCGGTGCGGCGGCGCTCGGCAGCGGCGCCTGCTGTGTGTCGCCACCACGACACCTCAGAGCCGGCGCAGTGGCGCGCAGCGGTGACACCTGCTGTGCGTCACCCTATTACATTTGGCATCGGCTCAAGGTTTTCTCTCAAGCAACCGCCGGGGTTACCCTGCGGCGGCACGACGTCGGCTCAAGGTTTCCTCTCAAGAATGGAGCCTAGAGCCGACGGCAGTGACTCAGGTAAGATATCGGTCGCCTTCTCCCTCGCCTGGCCCAAGCCTCTCTTGGTAATGCTGCAGACAGGCCCCGGCCTCCGCCGCGAGGCGCGGGGGCCCTGTGCCAGCGCCGAGGTGGAGCCGGCGAACGACCACCCTTCTCCACGCTCCGTGCTCGTCCAAACGAGCACTCGCCTTTCCGCTGTGCCAGGGTGTCAAGCCGGCCTCAGCTCACTCTGAGCGGCCATCGGGCTGGCTTCCGACGGCAGCCGGCGACGCCTGGGCCACTCCCATTCAAAGCCAAAGAATTTGTTCCCATGCTATCTGAGCATGAGACAGTTCTTGTGCTGGGAAGGGCCCTGCAAGCTCCCGAGGTGATACTGGATGATGCTGTACAAGCACGTCCAGGACGCCTTCGTCTCCGATGACTGAGAGGAACTCCCAAGATGACAGTACCACCCCGGCCAGCAACGAGCATGCCTTACAGGACTACGCTGTAAGTTACCCCTAGGCAGGATTGAGAGCGTTTTCTCCTTTGTAATGATGAGGTACCTACGTGCGGCCCAGAGCCGTAAAGGTCCGCCCTTGTAAATCTGACCTCTGGCTTCCATCGCGCAAGCCATGTATATCGAGTTGCAAAGGAAAGATTTGCTCCCAGTCCTGTCTTTGGGTCAAGTTTTATTTCACGTTCCAGCTTACGAACTGTTCTCTCTACTAACCCCCATGCGGCTCCTTTCTCTTGTTGCTACGGTCCGAATTGAGCAAACCGCCTTATCGCCCGGTCCGGGACCTCCCTTACTACTGGACTGGGGGCCGGACCCCTAGAGACTCACTCAGAAGAAGAGGTGCTTGTATCCTGGGGTGGTTCGAAGTCCCGTGTAGCCGCTTAGCTGGTTCCGTACCCAAAGCCTACACGCTTCACCACTCTGTTACGAGCACCCTAGTACCCGGAGTGATGTGTATAGAGGCCCGGACCTCGTTCTAGCTTAAGGAGTGGTTTCCTAGACTCTGCTTGATAGAACCGGTTGTATATCTCAAAGGATCGGGTGCAGCAGGCTGACTCCCTCTGCTAGAGAGGGGTCCAGCTCACTAGGAACCTGGTCCGGTGAAGAGGTACTAGTTCCCTGGGGTGGCTCGAAGGCCCGTGTAGCCGCTTAGCCTGGTTCCATACCTTAAGCCTACGCACTTCGTCACCCTGCAACGAGTGCCCTAGTACCCGGAATTGCTGAATCTAGAGGCCCGGACCTCGTTCTAACTTAGGGGCTGGCTCGGAGAGGGACCCGTGGGCACGCTACTAAGCATCTACCTTGAGTCATGTGCAGGTCCAAACGTGTTGACGCAGCAGATGACCCAATGGATGCACGGCGCTGGACAAGACCCTTACGGCGCGCACCGCTGGGCGCCAGAAGCAGCCAAGTTGCTCACAGTAGTGGCCCCACCTGCGGGTTCGTTGCCTCACCCAAGGCGGGCCCGGGGGCCTCTGTCAGTACCCTGCAGCTAGGGTACCCACTCCTACTGTGCCAAGACTCGCGTAGTTATCCGTAATTACGCCCTAAGGAGCTGAGCGGTCGGACCCCTAGGGTCCGACTCCATCTCACCGGGCCAACGGTCCCGGACCCGCTTCCCGCTTGGGGACGGATCCGGTGTCACCACACGTCCCAGAGGTGGAAACGCTTTGCACCTGTGGCCACGGACCCACACCCCAGCAGGTGGTCTGGGACCTCCACGTGGGGCCCGAGGTGGCTTTCGCCAGGCTGCGCTGTTGCTCGCGCGTTACCAAGGCACACAGTGCCGCCGCTGGCGCCGCCCACACCACGCACGTCAGTCTGCTACGCCAGTTGGAAATGACGACCCAGCCTCGTCCATCATGACGCCTACGCGGTAGACTAACCGTCTACGCCGCAAGCTACGCTACCGTAACAGGCGCCATGCCGATGGGACGGGGTGTTCCTCTCCTCGGTCAGAGAGACTACAGGGCGACGAAGCTTATCCAGGAAAAGATTCTCGGCCACTGAAGCACCATTAATGCCTCCTGTGCAGTATACTATACATCCACGTTGGGCCCACCTGTCGGGGTCCAACGCTCGTGTACGCGTCTCCCTTGAGCTATAAAAGGGAGGCGCCCGTTAGAAAAGAGGAAGAAGGCCCCGGCAGAGGCCAATATCCAACCTGGACGGAGGACTCTCTCCATGACTCTCTCGCAGAGGATAGACTCATTCCCACACAAGAGCAATACAACACACAGTGGACGTAGGGTATTACGCTCCGGCGGCCCGAACCACTCTAAATCCGAGTGTTCTTGTGTTCTTGCTCCAGAGATCGAACTAAGCCTAGCTGCCCCTCGAGTTCATACTCCCTTAGGGTTTAGGCGG
Source organism: Panicum virgatum (assembly GCF_016808335.1). Taxonomy (NCBI): domain Eukaryota; kingdom Viridiplantae; phylum Streptophyta; class Magnoliopsida; order Poales; family Poaceae; genus Panicum; species Panicum virgatum. The sequence continues at coordinate 493,307 of NC_053151.1, forward strand.
GTGCATTCCGCCACCCGGCTGTGGGTTTGCACACCACGACACCATGAAATTTGGGAAAGTCGTAACTCTATAATTGTGACACTGATTAACCCGATGGCATAACATCAGCTGAATCTAATTTCGGTAATCCACTTTGCCTTTTGTCTAAGTGAAAATTGATTGACTTGTACTTCTAAGTTAGGTAGTAAATTACTAATGCCAAATGCTCTACCATTTAACAGTACACAAATAGCCAAAACCATCAACGTTTGACATAAATTAGCAGCCTAGCAGGTCCTACTCACAAGTGAGGGAAGAAACAACTACTTCAAGAACATAAGAGTGAAAGCAGCAAAGTATAAGTCATTACATCATATCATAGTCATAGACTGGAAACTGTTGAAAATTCCACAACTTGCAAATATTAAATAGGACAAGGGACTGACCGAACACAGGCAAGTCCTTCCCAAACCATGACATGGCAAAAGATTAATCACACCGCTGCGGCGCTTCCTCAAGAAACCCTTCTGCAAGCTTCAAGTAATCACCCATGACACCCTCACTCTCCCCCATCCTTTTTGTTCATGAAACCCTGTGCCAGATTCAGGTAATCCCCAATACCACCACCCTCTGTCTCATCATCACCATGTTTTTCTTCTTGTCATCTTTCTCCTTGCCATACTTCCCTCCACTGTGGCTACTAGTCTTCTTGTACCCCTCATCCTCATATCTCCCCCCAGAATGCCCACTAGGCTTCTTGTAGTCATCTTCTTCGTACCTTCCTCCGTGGGTTCCACCACTGATGTATAATATTCTAAGGTTTTACGGTCACAGAACAGAATGGTAGTTTCTGTTCAGAAACCCAGTCAAATTGGATCTGTCAAAATTTCAAAAGATACCCTAAAAGCAATTGATGCATTGGAATGCACCCAGGCAGCACTACTGGTGGAAATTATAACACACTGAACGCACATACAACAACAACAACAACAAAGCCTTTAAAAAGAATCATCTTTTTAAAGCACATATGGAACAAAAAAAAAACAATCATCTTTTACGCGTGAGAGTATTGTCCCTCCAGCTAAAACACAACGAGAATGTCACCTAGGATTCACCTAACTCCTAGTGCACCTAAGCGAAAAGTTTGTTGTATGTGTTACATGATCTTGATCCTACCTAGAAACGAGAACTCATTAATATCTTTCAGTTACAAATCACCAGATAATGCCCCGATCATGGTAGTTAAAACCCAGTGCTTCTTCAAGATCTTATTTGATTTTGATGCAGAAATGTTTCTGCTCCATTCAACTTAATACCGTATTCTTGAGAAGACTGTCATAATTCCTGGGTGTTACAGTTCCATGCTTTGTTCTGAAGATTGTTGCTTCGATTCCAGGAAGCTTCATAACTACTGGGACTGGTAAACTCTTTTGATGGTATTCACTATTTAGTGCTTGTGAGAAATCAGAAAGCATCATGAAAACCAGCTAGAGCACATTCTTGTTTTTGTTGTTGGCTGCTGATGGCCTAACCATCTGAACCCGTGCAGGACATGATCACGAGTAGTGGAGCAAAATGTTACTATCGCAGGGCTTCAATGCCAGAACCAAGTCACCATGCCATCATTCAACTACCTTCAAAGTGAACAGAGAAATAAATTTCAGCTTGGTAACAGCAAATGCTGCTAAATACTTAAAAGTAAATACATAGATCAATTCATGGATCCAAATTGCACGGCTGATGACATAATTATGCATTGCAAACATATTCCCAGATGTGTGCTAGTTTAACACGGTTATGCGTTAATTTCATCCTTTGAAACTGGTTACCAAGAAAAATTTAACTAATTACTACCGACTGCTATGGGTGCCAATTCAACAAACTTACACTATTAAATACTTTGGACTTAATGAAGACTACAGGCGACAGAAAATGAGCACACATTGAGAATATATACATTTGAGGTTTCTGGCATTATCACCATAACAATAATGGACTGAGTAATCATGGAAGAATTATCAATTTTCAGTATAAACTCTGAAAGGTCCATGGAGAAACAAAAATTAAATTAAACAATACCTAACTTTATTTCTGTGACTTGCATATACTATATTATTTACCCTTTATTTTTTCCTCAATCACATGAAATATGAAGCCGACTATCTCTTCAATCCACATTCTACAACACATGAGCATGTAAATTCATTGTCTGCTAATTTCAGCTATAGTTCATAACTTACTAGTGGCAACTGCTATCATGCATTTACTCTGCTTATATATACAAGCATACTAGTGGCGGCAGTGATCTTAGGGTTTAGGGTTTAGGGTTTAGGGTAAGGTGAGCGGCAGCCAGTGGTTGGGGAGGTGGCGGCGCCATGAGGGGAGGCGGCTGCTAGGGCTAGGGTAAGGTGAGCGGAAGCGAGAGGTCACGGATCGTGACGGTCTCTTGATACCATGATAGCGAGGGAATTCACGCAATATGATTCACTGTATTCCAACGAGAGGGTACGTTACATATACAGGCAAGTCACCGCATGATTATCTCCTGATTTATAGAACAATATCAGAGATAGTCAATGGGGATTGCCAGGCGTGATGGCCTGTGATGGCGCAGCCCCAACTCTGAGCGCACATCAAGGAGGCCGGTACCTAGTCAGACTAATGACCAGGACCCCTAGACTAATAGGCAATAGTCTCTACTCTAACACTTATACATTTATGATTTGGATTTTTCAGACTGCTCATACTTAAAACATTGAAAATAGAAACAGTGATGAACAAAGAATATAGTAACAAGCACTACCTGCTGGGCTGAGGTGAGGACGGTTGATCAGGAGAGGAATGAGAGGAACCACCCCTATATGGACCACGCCTTTGCCCATAAAACCCATTAGGCATCACTTCATGTGTTGACCGTGGTATGTCATCACCATCTGCTGCGGGAAGTGGCCCAAGAGAACCAAATTCAATTGGCTCAGATGAGGATGCACCAGGATTTGTGCCTTGGTTCATAGGAGTACACCATAAAAAATGGTGGTCCTGGAGGGCCAGATAAAGCACCAGTACCATTTAAAGTTGTAGATTGTGGTGTATAAACTTCATGCGCTATGTTCCCTTGTTTGTGCATAGAGCTTGCGGATCCAAAAGATTGGCCCTGCACAAGATATTGAGAGCTTGCCTCATGCCTGTACAAGTCATTTCTATAAGTTCGCCGTGGCCTATCAGGCTGACTCTCATCATTGGCCTATCAGACCGCATGCCAGACCTCTCCGACTGGCTACGTCCATAGCTGCGGTTTGGGTTTCGTTGTTTTGAGTTTATCCAGCCTCCTTCCTTGTCACCATAATCACTCCTGTCACCATTATAACCCCCTCTGTAGTTTCTTGAATTTGAGTGCCGATCCCTATACGGAACCTTCTGAACAGAAACCACATAATTGACGGCTTAGTATTTCGCAGTCCACACTAATAATTTCATAAATCATTGCTTAATAAATCTCTATTGAAAAAAAAAAGAAATCACTGTGCCTAGAGGAAGAGAAGGTAGAACTATATAAAGAAAACCTACCGCACCCATATTCCAAATATATCTTAATTCAATTATGAAAATAACTCATTAATTTTTTTTCATATCCCACAATTAGACATAATACACATAGCTGATGATTCTTTGTCATGATTAAACACTCTAAACATTGCATTAAGTTTAAGACCTCCATGCACATCCCTATGGGGCTACAAATCATTATCAATGTGGCTAGGGCCTAGACAATCTTATCATCAAAATTTTGAAGCTTATTAATGAGCTGGCTAAAATATTACTGTTTGTTTTACGAAGTTGTTACAATGAAGGGGATGCAGTCTAGGTTGGCCATAAAGAAGCTCCGCCCTCAATGCCAAGTTATGATGCTATGATTTCAGTCCGTTTCAAGACTGACTCACAAGCTTATCTGGACTTCTGGAGTGCATCTGTGCATACTCCTTATAGTGCTCAAAGCGCCAAAATTGTTTCTAGCACAAGCTTCAGGATAATTGCACAGCTGGATCCGACAAAACTGTTTCTAGCATACGAGCTTCAGAATGAACTACTCCGACTTATAATAATTAAAACAAGGTAGCACAGACTTATTTTCACCAATAAGCGACTCAAAGATAGCAACATGACAGAAAACAGTCTGCTGCTTGTGTCCATACTCTGGAGCCCAAGCTCTATGATATACATTACGACGTAAAGGGAATCTTTCCATGAATCTAACAGGTAGAGTTAAAAATCTTATTAGCAAGTAAAAACTTCGAAATTTACCAAAGTGATATAGCAGAATCCAACTATGAATAGTTACAATCTTCGGTTTAGCAATTGAATCATTTAAAGAGGCGCTCCATGAAAAAGAAGGATTTGGCTACATCGGATAATAATTTATAGTAACTCAGTAGGAAAACCGCCCATGCATCAACGTTTAAATCAGTACAAACTTTTGACAAGTACAGTTACGTTGGTGTTGCTTACCCACATATAAAAAATGTACTGCTTATAATACCATAAATGATCAAGCTTGTAAAGTTTCCATTTTTCTAATATACTATTACTAAAAAGTTGTCTAAGCATGAGATAAGACACTGAAAGATATTTTGTATTCTTACAGGATTTGGAAAGTAGGTTCCTGTGCCTCCACGGTATCTTGGTGCATCTTCTCCATAGTTATGGAGAACGCCAGTACTTCTTTGCGTAGATTGTTGCAGAGGTATCACAGGAAATAATCGTTGACCAGGGTGGACCATCTGTGCCCAGTTAGCATCAGGACGTCTTGCAGGCCCATCCCATGCACCATGGGATTGCAAATACATTTGTGGGACCGGAAAAGGGTATAGAACAGGACCTACAGGACGAGCATTCTGGCAGAGTCGCCCATACTGCAAATTGTGCCAATGGCTAATGAAATCACTGCTCAAGATGTCAGGATTGTGTTCCCTGGATGGCTCAGTCATAGTACTGCATGATGCTGTTGAGGTAGCATAGGAATCTGGTTGGTCAACATCATTGAGCAAACTAAAACTTTGACCCGCAATATTGGCAGAAAGCTGATCAATTCCTTCGCTTCTCTCAAACTGGGGACCACAACCATCGCTATTCCGTGGAGCATAAGGGAGCACAACAAAAGGAACTGGTGGACCTGTTGGAACAGTCAGTCCAGAGCTATCAGCTTGCCTCTGCTGTGGGGAACCAATAAGAAAAGGTGCAAACACAGGATTAGGCATGCCGGTTTGAGTTGGATAAACATCATTTTCTACTTGACTAGTTTGTGATTGTGTTTGAAAAGAATCAGGCCCTGCTACTATCTCAGAAGCTTCATTAACTGTATGGTGCTGGGCATGAGAAATAGAAGGATTAACTGTTCTTGGCGGAGCATGACAATGTAGGTCACTTTTCTGTATTGACTGAGAAGAAGGATCAGGATAACTATGACAAACTCCAGTGAGATTATCTTGATCTGCATGAAGATTGTCCTGATTAGCAAGAAGCTTAGGACTTTCAACTTTTTTCTTGAATGCTGTTACACTTTTGTGACTGTTTGACACTACAGTAGGAACAACTTTCATAGGCTGCACATCAACCAGACTTTGGGTAGGCACATCAGGACGACTACCACTCCCATATCTTATCCATGTATTTGTGAAAAACTGATTCAATTCAATAACTAAATTTTCTTTAGGACATTCAAGTAACTTTCCAAGCCTTTTCGCCCCATATGCAAAAGCACTGCGTATTCTAAACAAATTGCCTGCAGAACAAAATGTCAACTCAACAGGTGAAACATTTTTGTTGTTCTTGTACAGATAAAACATCCCATAGAACGTAACAAAAGCAAAGATTATTGTGTTCAATTCACTAATAAATTGATTTAAAGTAGGTTTGTAAGGTACCTTTGCTGACACTTCTTCCAAGATTATTGTTTGTGCGTAAAGGATCAATAATATTGAAGTGTTTGGAAACAAATGGTTGACCCTTATTCTCCTGGGTGCGAGGCACAACTCCATACGCAACACTACAGGTATCCAGGAAGGACTTGTTCCGCAACAATTCACCACTATCCATCCGCGGAGGTTCAGCTGCATGATATAACATTAATGATCAAAAACAACAACCACTGATCTACCAAAACAAAGTGACAGGTATATATTACCTGTCATATCTGGAAGTGAACTTATAGGAACTGGGCCCCACAAGCTCAAACAAAATTTCTCCCAATCAAAGTTGCTGAAAAATTCTAAGAAACGGTACAAAACCAGCACATGCATAAACAGAAAATAAGAATTGGCTTCATGTCAGGATATCCGAAAGACAAGAGAGTAAGTCACCTCAAGAGGTCCAGTAAAAGAATTGTTGAATACATGAAATATGTACAGAACCAGCATCTCCAATGCGTAAGTAGATATAAGGCCATGGTGAGCTCCAAGAATACGACTCTCATAGAAACACCATGCCTTTATCAATATGATACTCCGCTTGAATAGATGATTTCGGCTGATCAAGTTGTCGATCTATTGAAATGCAGAAACATTAGAAGAGGTACAGACAGAAAAATCAAGCATATTTGAACAAGGTACTAGACGCAACAAGCACAGTTATTCAACTCAATATAAATTTCTTACAGTATTAACATACAAATGGTAAACTTTGACCAACTTGTCTGCATATACAAATAAAGCTAGATTTTGAAAATAAGAACACACCTCTTCAAGAAAACAAAGTGTACATAGTCCACCAACTTGATTAAATGAGATGTCGACAACAATGTTTTCCACAATACACTTAATAATCTTGACCTGTGCAGGATACATGAAAAAACACAAATGAATGAAAAAAATAATCCAAGTGTCAAATCATTAAGGGTGTCATTATCCCAAAAATAAGATAAGGTAGGGGAGTGAGAAAATGGCATCGGGTGCATGTTATGTAAAAAGAAGTGTCTTCAAATGCATAATCCTCCAAAATCATAGGGAAAAATACCTCTGCCTGAATATACTGGACTTCTTTTACATGAAATTCAGCATTTTCACTCTTCTCTTCACGCTCCAATGCATCCCGGACAAGGTTTGCCCAAATCTCTTTTAATTCTTCACTATTACCAAAAGCAGTGACATCAATATCTCCATCAGGTAAGTAAGTCTTGAGAGGGACTGAACCAAAGGTAAAAACCTGTAGAGATAACAAGATCAACTCTCTGTCAAGCACATTTAATCAACTGAATAATTGAACACTGAAGATAAGGACAAGGATCTTCCAAAATGCTAGGGCAAAATTCCCCTTACATGCATAAGACTTACAGAAAAGTCTATTTCAATCATCCAATCCAAGAAACATGAAATAAGGTAAAAGTGGTGACTCAATACACCTGCTAGGCGGTATACCAAATGCCCACCAGACAAGCCATGATTGGCATTCACATATTGCTATGGTTTATGACTACCAAACAGGAATTACTAGAACTCTTCTGGCTAAGACATGCAAGTTTTTCATTTTATACTATTGGCAGAGACCAGCTCTGTGGTTCGACAAAACTTCAGTAACATGGTACTGGAAGTGTGCAACGCCCCATTGTTAGGATTATTGTACAGCCTCCATTGATTGGTTTAGTTTCCATAACCCTAGGACATCCTTGCCTAATCTAGAGATCAGTCTAAGCACCCCTAGGGTGCATGCACGTCAACAGGCCTGTGCGGCAGCCAAAACCAAGGCCCAGTGGGCTGTCTACAATACTTCTAACATCCATGTCACAGGAATACATATAAATACGGAAATACAGTTCGACTACACAATGTCCAGAATCTCTATTCCTACTCTTCACCTAACTGACTTTATTTTGCCAATCATCCCCACTGTTTGAAACTTGATGATTCTAAACAGGTTGTCAAATATCAGATGTGCAAGCATGGGTGTCATGTGACCAGCACCCAGTGTTTTAAAGGCGGTAAGGCGAGGCGAGGCCAGCTGGGTATGCCTGGACGCCTAGGCGGCGCCTAGGCGACAAGGCGCCACTTTAACCCAAGGCGAGCTGGGTCTGCCTGGACGCCTAGGCGACGCCTTTGAAACACTGCCAGCACCCCTCCTTTGCTTCTGTAACAACAGGCCACCATTTCCAACGAGCTCTCGCTCCAGACAAACATTTGAGAAACAGAATGAGAAGTATCGCATATTGACTATTGCCCTCTATGCAGAGCAACCATTTAGTTTAGTCATTTTAACAGTCTCATCTATCCATCCACACATCAGTCCTCCCCAGTCCCCCACCATATACAAGAGCCTTCTACTATCCCTATTACTACCTGCGGGGAGCAATCGGACCACTTTGGTATCCAGGTACAATACCTGGCACGAGAGGCAGTTCATGATAAGTCGCTGCACGTAGTGGTAGACGGCGAGCCTCCGGCCCTCGGAGTGCTCGTTGGGCTGGATGCGCGCGATCAGCTCCGCCGTGCGGCCCTCCACGACCGCCCAGCGCTCGGGGTCGAGCCGCCGCGTCACTCCGGCGGATGCATTGGGCAGGAGCCCGTTGGGCACCATCCCCATGCGCGCGCCAACCAATGCACCCTCCACCTCCGTCTGGTGGAGGCAAAACCCTAGACCCTGACACCAGCAGCAGCCGATCGCGGAGCCCCCCCCCCCCCCCCAGCAGCGGGCTACAACGGCGACGGAGCAGCCGTCCCTGGCGCGAATCGAGCCGGGTCAGTGGAGCACCGAGAGGCGGGCGTGCAGAAAAGCTAGCGCCAGGGATGGATCGACGCGGTCGTGGGGAGACGGAGCGGCGGCGGCGGCGACGAGGGAAGGGGCCAGCGCCTCGTCGGGGGTTTGATTTGGGAAGGTGGGGCGGAGACAGGAGACGTGCGGTGCCGGTGCGGTCGATGTTTGGTTTGGGCCTCGCGGGTAGGGCTGGAAAAAAAAAAAAGCTCGTTAAGCTGGCTCGGTGGCTCGTTTCAAAATTGCTCCGATTATATTCGTTTTTTTTTTAAATAAAGATTAGTTGATTTGGAATAAAAGTCAATTTTGGCAGGCTCGGCTCGGCTCGGCTCGGCTCGTTATGCTCGATTTGAAGTTGCATATCAAACAACGCGGGAGACTATAATAAATACGAATATATTGATTTCGAAGAAAGCTCGAAAAAAGTCGAGACTCGGCTCGATTCCACCCCTACTCGCGGGGATGTGCCGAGGAAGACTTCGATGAGGCGTGCCCGCGTGGGCAAAGTGTGCTTTGGGCTCGAGGTCTCGAGCAGGTGCAGCTGCCGTGCTACGCGGTCGAGACTGGAGCATGTTGAATGGGTATTTTGGATTTTAAGAAGTTTTGCTTTGCGATTGGATTGTATTCATATGTAAAACCTAATTCTTAATTATTTATTAGGGCATACAGATCTGATGACAACTTAAATATTCGATATATTGAAACACAATTATGATTCGAAACATTAGTAATTGATGGTCATTCCTATATATAAATCCATATAATTTGAATGTACTAAAGAATAATTTGAATTGGAAACGCTTCAAATCCATATTACGTCTGCCTCTGCATTCATATTCATCCACATGTTATACATTATAAAGATAGGAATGTACATATTATTGTGATTAATTTAGTAGTTGCTAAGAATTTCTCTAACAACTGACGATATCCTTTTGTCATATATGGAGGAGGGAGAGTGAGAGACCGAGAAAAAGAAGCTCGCTAGCATGTCAACAAGAGCTGAACATTGAGTAAACGATATTTTTATCTCTTTCTCCCATGTCCTTCCATGCACAATTCCAGATTTTCCATACATAATTCAGTAATGATTTCACCAGCGCTGTTGAGAACGATCTAACTATAGCGGCGTTGCGATTATGATTGTAGCAATCCATCAGCAACTACGACAGGTACAACAACTTTAATAGTTTTAGTCGGGCAAAACCATACGCAACATCCGCAGCATGAGTATCTAGGGTGCAGCTGCATCATAAACCGTCGAAAGAAACAAATTGACACTAAGAGTAGAAAATATTTCCAATAAAAATTAAAAACTTTTCTCACTTGCACTATTTGCTTACATGCCATGCTCGCACGCCACCTTCTCTCCCACCTTTCCTTTTCCGGCACTTATCTCCCGTCTATAAAGCCACCTCTCCGAGTGGTCTATTTCTAGCATGCGTGAGTAGCCACACTGCCGTTGCAGAAGACCACCCCCGCTACTGCTCCCCTGCCCCCTCCCCCCGCACCCCCTGTTCTGGCGCCGCTCTTTGCCTCTGTCAACGTCATCCACCACCGCCGCTAATCTCCTCACCATTCCACTTTTGGTCCGAGCTCTCCTGCCACCGACCTAGTCCGGCCACCATCTCTCGCTGCCCCGGTAGGCTGTGCCCTCGCCGTCCCACCTCGCAGCTATTTCGACCAGCCCCACTGTCGATCCGACAACCTCCCGACGATCCTTTGTAGATCTATCCCCTTAGAACGCAGCAATCCCAAACCCTAACCAGGTGGCGGCGGCGGCGGATCCTAGCGATGTCGCGGATCACAGTCGCAGGTGTTGAATAGATTCCCTAGTCTCTCCCATCTTCCCCCTTGCACCCTTGCCACGAAAAATGATTTTAACGGCGACAACATGCATGCTACTTCATTGCCAACAAGTTGAGCCGACGAACGGATCCCCTCCACAGTCAAGGCCATAGAGTTGGGTCCACCTGGTATTCAAGGGTATTCATTGAATACCTATTATTTTTAAAAATATCTGTATGTGTATTGAACAAAAAATTGACATCAAGCCCCTTCTCAAAATGGGCCAAACAACCCAAAAATCAGCCTAGACCTCTCCCCCATATTGATATTCATATTTTGATATGTTGATCATTTAGTACGTCTATTATCTATATGTTGAACAATTTATATTATCGATACTCAATTATGCGCTACTAATATGTACTTTGAACTGTCAATTTTTTTGCGCTATTTGAAATTTTGAATACCCATCTCTTAATGCTGCCACCGGCCATCGGTGGTAGGAGAGACTCTGCCTCCCACTAAGGAAAAAATCTTATTTACCTCTCTAAACTATGGGTCGAGTTTACATTTCCACCTTGAACTCGAAAACCGGGTATTTTGCCACCTCAAACTCGCGATACCGGACGCGTGTCGATAAGGTAAAGAGGGGTAGAGGTAGACCTAAACTGAATTGGGACGAGTCGGTTAAGAGAGACATTAAAGATTGGAATATCTCTGAGGAGATAGTTTTGGATAGGAGCGCTTGGAGACTAGCTATCAACGTGCATGAATCGTGACTTTTGTGTTTTGTGGGTTTCATCTCTAACCTACCCTAACTTGTTTGGGATAAAAGGCTATGTTGTTGTTGTTGCTGGTATGTTTGGAATAATATTATAATTTGTATTACCGGTGGAAACACACGAGCATAGACAAATGTACAAGATTATCTTAGCCGTATCATAGGCAAGAATGTAAAATAGAATTTATTATACATTTCTTTGCATATTTAGTTGGACTTGGTGACAATGTTGTACCTATTGATTTGATTTATCACAATACTGTTTTGAACGATAATATTATACATGATGAAAATTGTTATTTATTGGTAGATTTTTATATTTTAAATTTAATTTTTTTTCTCCCATAGCAACGCACAGACACTCACCTAGTCGTGTTTGTTCGCGATTAAGTTCGGCTACTGTAGCACTTTCATTTTTATTTGATAATTAGTGTCTAATTATAGACTAATTAGGCTTAGAAGATTCATCTAATTATTTACAGATAAACTGTACAATTGATTATTTTTTATATTATATTTAATGTTCTATGCATGTGTCCAAAAATTTAATGTAACGAAAAATTTTGAAATTTTTTGCAAATTAAACATGACCTAGTCATCTAAAATTTAGCCTTTGGATCCAAAGTACCGTGAGCAGCAGGCAGCAGGCAGCAGGTCAGCAGCGGCACTGCGGCAGTTCCAACAACTTACAAGTAACAAACACTTCTCCCTTCCTTCCTCCGCACTCCACCTCCGCGGCGTCGCCATGGACGCCGACCTCGTGCAGCGCTGCCTCGAGGCCGGCGGCCGCGACCTCCTCCTCTCCTCCCTCCCCGTCCTCCGCCTCCGCCGCCGCATCCTCATCCATCCTCCAGTCCCTCCCCCTCCACGTGGTAAACCCTCTCCCCTTCCTCTCTCCTTATCCATTCCTCGCCCTAATATCTTCCTCCGCTCTTTCTCCCAGTCATTCGACCGCGGGTACTACCTCCTTGTGAAGGCGATCCAGGAGTTGCGCGCGCGCAAGGATGGGCAGGTCGTCACCGTCGGCATCGGCGGACCCACCGGTTCCGGCAAGACCAGGTACGGCGGCGGCATCATCCGGTCCCCTCGATCAGTGGCGCCAACTTTTGGGGTGAGTTGGTGACGTGTTGGTGGTTTTGTGCTGCGCAGTTTGGCGGAGAAGGTGGCGTCGGTGCTTGGGTGCGTCGTGATTGTCTCCATGGAGGACTACCGCACGGGAGCTGGTGGCGACGACGGCAACAGCGACATCGACGCCATCGATTTCGACGCACTCGCGCGCAACCTTCAGGTGTGGGTCTGGGTTTTTCTCCTCTCGTCCCGTTGGTTTTTGGGTCGGATTGGTTGGATGCCCACCAGCTGCTTGCTTTAATGATGGGCCAGGGTGTAGTGAGAAATGGTGGGCTTCAATGCGCTCGTCGATTGTACTGTTTGGTAGGGCTGTACTAGTGGTCGTTGTAGGCGAATTGAATTAATGGGGCGATGCATGGTATACATGGAGTTGTTTCCAGAAAGAGAAGTGATAACACCACGTCTGCTTAGAGTCACAGTTATTGAATTTGAACTAAAAGACATTGCTGTATGACGACTACTTGGCAATATAGCAACCATTTGGACTTTTGATTATAGCCGATTAGACTGTGAAGGCAGGAACTATTGGAACCTTGGGTTTTCGACTATTGGCCAGTTGATAAATAGTGACTACATGCACATCTTACTCTTGTTTTAGTTTTTTGTAGTTTCCTCAATCAAGGCTGCTCAAACACATATAGATGCCCAAATTAAGTGTCTGATACATCAGCTGCTCTATTGTGTCACGGACAAGCAATGTGTTGATTGCCCTATCACATCCTGTTAGGCACTTCTTTTTTTAGTGCTTAGAGGCTTCTTTGTCATTATACTTCTTCGATTGCCTATACTTAGCTTATATCCTTTCCTTTTTTCCCTTGCGAGTTCTAGCATATCTTCTTTCCATTATACTAGCTGTGTGCCTGTGTGTCTCAACTGCATGTAAGGCTGGGCTCAGGGCCACATATGTCACAATTGCTGATTTGTGGTCTGACTGCACGTTCAATGGTACTGAGGGAACTTTGGCTTGAATATGTTCTGCAACATTTTAGAGTTTCTTATCATTTAGGTGTGATAAGCATTCATATTACTTATAGAGGTAAATAAAATGCAAATCCAGAAAGTGTGATCTGAGCTGGGAATTATTCACTAGACCACCAAATAAAGAGTGGTTGTCAGTATATGGAAAATCCAAATTCTCCTTGGTTCTGATCTACTTACCTGTGAATTTATGTTTCTTTAAATCTTTTAGTGTATAGCATCATAGCGAAAGGTCCAAGTTTTGCAAGACTTGGCATCCCAAATCTGTACGAAGACTTATGGTGTAATGTTTTGGTTTTAGCAAATATATTTGGGAGACTGGCTCCCCATAGTTTTGGTATTTTGCAGTGATGATTTGGTGTTGGGCTTTATATGCACAGATTTGACATTATTGCTTTGGAAAACCAATGTTTGCTTTTGTTGTTGGGACTCGGTACAGTTGGTTGGCTCTTTGTTTAAGATGTTGGTTGTGCAATTTTAATTGTATGTGGTTTATTTCTTTCAGATGTTAGTTGCACAAATTTAATTGATAACTTTCTTTCTATTTTGGTGGTGACTAGTACACTTACGGTCATGTCTACTGAGCAGGATCTTGTAAAGGGTAACGATACGATGGTGCCGCTCGTTGATTTTCAAGAGAAGAAGCGTACAGGATGGAGGCAACTGAAGATTTCTTCATCTGGAGTGGTGCAATATCTCAGCGATGCATGCTATACTACTATAAAAACTTTACCAATTTTATGTCTTCTGATACAAGTTATCCTTCCAGGTGATTGTCGATGGTGCGTATGCTCTGCATTCAACACTAAGATCATTGCTTGATATCCGGGTTGCTGTGGTAAACATGATAATTCCTCACTCTCTGCAAGTTATTTTGTTAAGACTTACTGGCAGAACAGTAATCTTACCTGTTCAGTGACCTTGCAAATGAGTTTCAGGTTGGTGGCGTTCATTTTAGCCTGCTCTCTAAAGTTCAGCATGATATTGGAGATTCTTGCTCATTGGACTATCTAATCGACAGCATATTTCCATTGTTTAGGAAGCACATTGAGCCAGACCTGCATCATGCACAAGTACACCCTTGTCTATCCATAGCTGTTATCTTCTTCTGATTTCTGGCATTCGTTCAGTTCTTTGGTCATGATGTTTCCTAGTGATTTACTGGTGCAGATTAGGATTGATAACAGCTTTGTCTGTTCATTCCGAGAACCTTACTACAAGCGAAAGTGCAAAAATGAGGTCAGCAAAGGATTAGTGTTGACTAGTACTATTTTTTAATATGAATTTTGCTGGCTTGCTGCTTATTTCATGCAAGATCCAATTATTTCAATCTTGATGATTTTTATTAATGTAGTTCTCTAGACTTCCTGTCCCTGTGTGAATGAAAGTTTTTCCCCCATCTGTGGTGGTATTTTTGTTTTATTGTGATGAATAGTCATATTATTCGGGAATCAATAATATTGTGTCAGCATCCTATTTTGTTAGTCCTTGCACCAGTAATTTCTGCTAACACTTCCTGTTTGAAGGTTCGTAGCTCTTAGTTCTGAACACATAGTATTGCCTGTAGTGGGCTGGGCTAATCTTTGGTGAGTCTAGCACAACAATCAGCAATACTGGCAAATGTGGAGCTGCACCGATGCCAGGTGCTGGCACCAGCCAAGCTTATATATCCAGTCACAGACATGATCACCACAATCAACAGATAGTTAGGAATTGCAATATGTTCTTACTAGATTCGTGCCCGTGCGTTGCAACGGGAAAGACTTCTAAAGAATAATGGTTCATTCTCTACTTGATCCTTGCTTTTAAAAATTCCAAGAACTTGGTTCTATGTGTGTCGCGTCTCACAAGACTTTCCTTGCTTTCAGCTCATGATTTTAAGCAAAGACCTCATGAAAGTTCAATGAGTGACAAACGGTGCATTTGTGTCAATGTACCTCTACCCCTTGTTGATTTCTCATCCAGTGTCCATCATGATCATAAAAAGAGTATGGAACTTGGCTGTGGAAGAGTAAAGAATAATAATTGAGAGATAAATGTGGGTACTTACTGCATTTCATTCCAACTTGCTCTGTAGATAAGTGACAATATGCACCAGAGGAAAATTTCATTATCTCAAATTCTCAATATAACGGGATGGGAGAGTTAACAACTCGCAGGCCCCCTCATTCAAGCTAGATCATTATATCACCATGTCTTTGTGTCTCCTGCTCTATATATTAGTTGAGGAAATTCCCACTTCATCTCAATACTAAGGCACAGACAAGAGTTTCAACAAACAATACAACAACAGCAGCAACATAGCCTTTTATCCCAAGCGAATTGGGGTAGGCTAGAGATGAAACCCAAAAGACACAAAGGTCACGATTCAGGCATGTTGATAGCTAGTCGCCAAGCGCTCCTATCCAAAACTACCTTCTCACAGATATTCCAATCTTTAAGGTCTCTCTTAACCGACTCGTCCCAAGTCAGTTTAGGTCTACCTCTATCCCTTTACCTTATTGACACGCTTTAGCACCCCACTACGCACCGGTGCCTCAGGAGGCCTCCGTTGGACATGTCCAAACCATCTCAACCGATGTTGGGTAAGTTTCTCCTCAATTGGTGACACCCCTACCCTTTCCCGAATAACTTCGTTTCGGACTCTATCCCTCCTTGTGTGCCCGCAAAACCACCGGAACATCCGCATCTCTGCTACACTTAGTTGCTGGATATGTCGCCTTTTTGTAGGCCAACATTCTGCACCGTATAACATCACCGGGCGAATCGCTGTCCTATAGAACTTACCTTTTAGCTTTTGTGGCACCCTTCTGCCACAGAAAGGCTGACTTTGATTTTTAAAGTGAAGACAAAAGCTTGAACGCAGGCACCGTATTTTGGGCAATTGAAAGCAAAAGCGAAGCTCATGTTGTTCATTGGATTGAACCATTAGCAACTCACCAATAAATGAAGTGGCTATCAGATCTTGTGAAATTTTATGCTTGACTGAAATATATGGGCATTTCATCAAACAAATGGTCAGCAACCCAAGCACGGAAGGATGAAGAACAAATTGGAACCACTTGCCATGATCAATAACTCACCTGCAGAAGTCGATTGGTCGTGACAGCCCAGCCCGGGGCGACGTGATGGAACCGCACGTCGGGGACGGAGGTCTTGCGGCACAAGGCATGCGCCCTCTCGACACTAGCCACGGCGCGCGCGATCGCGCCGGTGTAGAGCGTCCGCGCTGATTCCGGGGAATGCGCTGCCCGAGTCCCACGCCGCTCGAGTCTTCCGCGCCGGCCGGCCTAGTCCTCCTCGCCGCCCACCTCCGCCTCTGCTCATGCTGGATCCGACGACAGCGCCGCTCTATGGGAGAGCATTGCAGGTGGCGGCTGAGGGGGTGCCCTAGCATGAGGTGGAGAAGGGGAGATGGGAGGATGGCGGGGAGAGGATCGCAGGCAGCGGCGGGTGTGGGGACACGAGCACGGATCGCATCCGGCAGGGTGGATGAGCGGGCCACATGTCGGCGTATGAAAACGGGTTGCGGAACGAAACGAAGCGAAGCAAGCGGTGGACGACGTACGATGGGTGGGATGACGAACGAAAAAAAAGTAACCCTTAGCCTCTTTTTAGTAGTGGAGATACCTTGTCCTTTCTCAGCATGTCCTGCCACCAGACAGCTCTAGGGTCACACACCCTTGCACCTCCCATTTCGACTTCCTGCTCCAGTTCTGTGTCAGCCAAACTGGTCAGCACTTTGAAGTATGCCACCTAATATTTGTCTAATTTCTGTTTTGCTGGACCATATCCTTGCAGGACCGGTGCCCGGCTCAGATCTTTGCGGACTCAGTCTTTACCGGGTCGGCTGGCAGGTAACTACAATTAACGGTGAAACTATTTTGCGGCTAGTTTCATCGTCCATGCAATAGTTTCATTTCTGAACATATCTAGCTAGTCCATGCCTAGATATGCAATATTGTGCGGCTAGAATCTGTAGCAAATGCTGGACTAGATGAACTCGGGTCGAGCACATGTGTATATTTTACAAATTCTGTGTGTAGCAGGGCATACTGTAGAATGTTACTCCGTATTTTGTAAATTCAGAGTGTAGCAGGTCATATTGTAGAATGTTGCCAGTATAACACACTTGGGTTTCTAAGCTTAAAATTGGTATACCTAATGATACATTGTTGTTTCCTTTTTAGAGGTCATGGCACCACCAAAGTGGTGTAAAGAGGTGATGGACTGTTTTGTGGATGAGTGTTACAATATGGTTAAGGATGGTTGTCAACCAACAAATGAAAGTGTTTTTTTTACTAGGCTTGAAAAGAACATGCAAAAGAACAAATGCTGGACTAGATGAACTCGGTCGAACACATGGGTATATTTTGTAAATTCTGTGTGTAGCAGGGCATACTGTAGGATGTTATTTTGTAAATTCTGAGTGTAGCAAGTCATATTGTAGAATTTTGCCTGTATAACACACTTGGGTTTCTAAGCTTAAAATTGGTATACCTAATGATACATTGTTGTTTCCTTTTTAGAGGTCATGGCACCACCAAAGTGGCGTAAAGAAGTGATGGACTGTTTTGTGGATGAGTGTTACAATATGGTTAAGGATGGTTGTCAACCAACAAATGAAAGTGTTTTTTTTGCGAGGCTTGAAAAGAACATGCAACTACGTTTTGTTGATGTTCCACTTGGTAAAGCGGATCTGATTAAACAGTTTAAGCGATTAAATCATTTATGGGGACGATACCATCACGATTTGCATGATTGGACGTTGAGACGTGTATGTACTCCACCTGAACATTTCACTGTCTTTCTCCGTTTATAGAACTGAACCATTAAGTGAGGCTTTCCATTGCAGGGAATGGAACAGATGGGCCACTCTGATCCTGAGCTGTTCAAGGGTAATGTATGTACCTCATCTGAACATTTCACTGTCTTTCTCTGTATATAATCGAACCACTAAGTGAGTTTTTCCATTGCAGAAAAGCAATTATGTTTATGGTACTAAATTCACAGATATCCTGAGAAATGAGGAAAAGATCAACTTTATCTTTAGCAAGTACCATCTTGAAAAGGCAAAATCACTTAATGCGTATGAGTTCAATGTTCAACACAGTGATCGCTACACTGAGAGCGATAGTGTTACAAGTAAAAGGCGTAGCATTGATGGGCCCTTCTCCCGCCAGGTTCGGCAGAAGAGCTCAGGCATTGATATGCCCGAGTCATCACAAAATGGCATGGCCTTTGATAATGCAGCCTTTAGTAGAGCATTGAAAGAACTTGCAGATGCTGAGGGCGTTAATCAAATGACTTATAGTATAGCCTCTTTAATCCTTAAAGAGCCTGAAGCTCTGTCTGCATACTCATATCTGCCAACCTTAGAAAAAAAGGTCGAATACCTGCTCTTTACCTGGAGGTTGAGGCAGGATCCCAAGAGTGTCTTAAGGGTAAGCTGTTGTTTTGTTTTCTGCTTATTCATCTCATATATGATGATAAACTGTTTTAGATTTTCTACAGCCATTTCAGTTATTTATACTTATTGTTCTTTCGATGGAATATTAGGCAGAACTTCCCACCAGCCAGCTAGTGTGAGGAGAGGAGCCTAAACCTGAGCTCCTGCCTGCTGGTAAGCCAACCTTATCCCATCCTGTAGAGAGATAGCGAGAGGGGGAAACACCACACACCCATTGTGGGGGGGGGGGGTGACCTTTCATATATATAGCCGAGACGGCTTGATGTACAAGTAAGAGTCAAGTAGACTTAGAGTACAAGGCAAGTCAGCTATACATATCTCTAATACCCGCCCGCAGTCTGAGCGGGAGGATCCCGGACACAAAGACTGGACCTAAAATCAGTAAATAACTGTACAGGCAAGCCTTTGGTCATAATATCCGCGAACTGGTGAGACGACGGAACGCGTAGCACACGAACCTGTCCCAAAGCCACCTGGTCGCGGATGGAGTGAATATCGATCTCTATATGCTTCGTGCGCCGATGATGTACTGGATTTGCTGTCATGTATACAGCACTGACATTATCACAGTAGACAATCGTCGCCGAAGATAGAGGCGCATGAAGCTCCTGAAGAAGCTGCCGAAGCCAGCAGGTCTCAGCCACAGCGTGTGCCACAGCACGATACTCGGCCTCCGCACTCGAACGAGAGACAGTAGTCTGTCGTTTGGAGGACCAAGACACCAGGTTGTCGCCGAGGAAGACACAGTAGCCCGAAGTAGATCGCCGAGAGTCTGGACAGCCTACCCAGTCTGCATCTGAGTATGCAGTGAGGGAGGAAATTGGACCAGCACCGATGTGCAAGCCAGTAGACAGCGTACCCTTCACATATCGCAAGATCCGCTTGAGCAACGCCAGATGAGGCTCCTGTGGATCGTGCATGAAGAGGCACACCTGCTGAACAGCGTAGGCGAGGTCGTGGCGCGTTAGTGTTAAGTACTGAAGGGCACCAGCCAGACTCCGATACTGGGTGGCGTCGGCCACCGGAGCTCCATCTGTGGCCGACATCTTGGCACGAGTGTCCACTGGTGTCGACGTGGAGTGACACTCGGCCATGCCGGTGCACTGGAGGAGATCCACCGCGTACTGTCGCTGAGATAGAAAGAGGCCATCCGACGAGCATGTGACCGAAATCCCGATGAAGTGATGGAGATCCCCGAGATCGGTCATGGCGAATTCGGAGTGGAGTAGCCCTGTGAGCCGGCGAAGAAGATCCGTCGAGGACGCCGTCAAGATGATGTCGTCGACGTAGAGCAACAAGTAAGCAGTGTGTCGACATGGCGCCGGATCAGATTGATCGGCGCTGGGGGCGGCGCGGCCAGGGAGGAGGCACCTGGGGCGGCGTGGCCAGGGAGGCGGCGCGGCCGGGTGGGGTGGTGGACGTGCGGGCCGGGTGGCGGCGCACGGGAATTAGGGCAGCAGAGGGGTTGGGAGCCAGGGAATTAGGGCCCGGACTCTTGATACCATGTAGAGAGATAGCGAGAGGGGGAAACACCACACACCCATTGTGGGGGGGTGGGTGACCTTTCATATATATAGCCGAGACGGCTTGATGTACAAGTAAGAGTAAGTAGACTTAGAGTACAAGACAAGTCAGCTATACATATCTCTAATACATGCAAGCTTTGTTCACTTTTCCTGTGAAATCTAATGGGCCAGCCAAAAGTGCTCCCCTTCCACAGGCAGATGGTTGCTAGTATTTAGGTTCTGCAAGTGAAATCTAATGGGCCAGCCAAAAGTGCTCCCCTTCCATACGTAGATGGTTACTAGTATTTAGGTTCTGCAATTGCAGCTGACCTTAAGATATATATGTTTGAGCTGACTGCGTTCAGCCTTCGATGTCATCTCAGTCAGTAGACATTATGATTTGTTTATAGCAACTGTACTACTGCAGTTTGCAATTATACTTTTATGGCTTAGTGTTAGGGAAATACGGTATTTTTGGAGCCTATAATTTCCCTTATCTAAACATTGTGTGTTTCTCATCTTGTCATCTCACAGTCAGTAGACATTATGATTTGTTAATCTGTCTAATTTTATACCTTTAGCTCAAGGAAATGCAGAAGGAGTTGGCAGAGAGGGATGCCAGTCAGCAAGCAATGTCAACGAAGAGTAGTGCAAGGAGTCCATGCAGTTGTTCAAGCTGCATTGTTGTTGTTTTGGCCTTGCTGTTTGGTCTGATGTTAAGAACAGGGATGTTTGGCTGATGCCAATTGTGCAGGAAACTGAGATCAGAATGCTGCTTGTTTCAACATCCGGCTCCGGCTGGCAGTAGTAAATTATATGAACTGGATTAGTTCTTTTGGTCAGCAATGGTTCTTTTGTTGCAAGGGTGGCTAATTTCTCATGTATGGTGATGTGAACTTTTGTTCCTAACCAAAAACGAATGCAGAACTGCTCCAAGAATATTCCATAACTCTTAAAACATCAAATATTCCTGTCTTGAACATGGAATATTTACACTTTGTTATAAGAATATTCTATATTACAACATCAAATATTCCTGTTGCATGTACTTTAGTGATTTCCAAGAGCTATATGCATGTAGAGTTCTTTTTGCCAAAGCTTCACAGATGTGTCCAGAGATTTAAAATTGCACACATAACTGACTTCTGTACTGCTTCATTTGTTTCTACTATGTGGATTAGGATTTGAAAGTTTTGCGATGTACTTGACTACCAATCTCTTACAATGTATCATCAATCGCTACAAAACTAATGGTGTATTAGAAGATATCTGAATGAAATATGAATGCATTCATACAACTTTGATACACTAAGCATGCATATCATTTAACTAGTTCAGATTTTATGAAGGTTGACCTTTTAAAATCCAAATTTGCCTTTGTAAATGAACGGTGCATCTGGGAAAAAATAGCTTCAAAATTACATGTAGACATTCATGCGCTTGTCAAAGAAACTACTTTTCATACATATTCCATTTCTCCGTTCTTAGACTTATTGAGCCATTATCCTTGCATTCATGCAAGTATTGATGCTTTGCAATGTTTATAGAAGTTGTAGACTGTGTAGTTGAAGTTACCTATATGTGTCAAGGTTGTATGGTTTTCATGAAATTCTTGATTGTATTGTAGGTTGTCCAAAGATTTCAGGAATTGTTTGCACAGACAAAATACAAGGAAGCAGCAGAGCTGGCTGCGGAATCTCCCTAGGGCCTGCTGAGGACGCCTAAGATCGTAGCGAAATTTCAGGTGAGTTTCTGGTTCTTTTGTGTATGATGAAGCTATTGAGGTTTGTGCACCTCCTTTCAACAGGTGTCACCTTTGGACATTTTCATAAATCATAGTTAATTTGGTGAAATAACTACTGTGCTAGGATCTTGATAAATAACTACTGTGCCTCAGATAAAATATCTCTATGAATATATTATATCAAGACAGGGCATTTTAAATCTTCTATCATGATAATATGCCATTGAGTGATGTGTTTACATTTTTCATTTCATTGGTCTCACCTTTTGCATCTATATTTATCACATGATATTTTGCAGGAATATAAACATTTTTTAGAGGAGGCTAAAAAACGTGATCATAGGTTACTAGGGCAGGCACAGGAACTCTTCTTTTTCCATCCTCTTAGGTACCTGTACCTTAGCACTCCTTTATGATTTTCTCTTCTCTTTGATATCTCAATTCAACATCTTCGGTTAATAATGAATTGCTGATTTATTTACAATTATGCAGCCCTGGAAGCTGCTTCTTCCTTCCACATGGTGCTAGGATATGTTTCTTATGTTTTAGCCAGATAGAAAGAAGTGCCGGCTTACGAATGGACAAACAGGGGAGTCAGGTAAGAAGAATCAGCCTCGGAAAAGAAGAATTCTAAACTTATGGACTTTTTGCGACAGCAATATAGAGATAGAGGATACCAAGAGGTATATTTGTTATTTACTCAATGATATTGTTGTGCAATTTCACTGTTTCTGTTCCTTATGCTTGACATGTAGGTGTTGAGCCCAAATATTTACAATATGCAACTTTGGGAAACTTCTGGACATGCGGCAAACTACAAGGAGAACATGTTCGTTTTCGAGGTAGGCGCATCTACAGATGATACAGCAGAATCATAAGTGTTGGTTATTTTACATATGTCATAGACTTAGCAGTGAGTTACTAACTTCTGCTGGTTGCTTGTCGGATCGATTCTCCAGATTGAGAAGCAGGAATTTGGGCTGAAGCCGATGAATTGCCCTGGCCACTGTCTAATGTTTGATAATAGAGTTCGTTCATACAGAGGTGAGTTTCTTCCTAATTCGATATTGTATTCTAAATTGTTTTATGTCAAGTGAGTCATGCTGCTTTCACAATAATGCCTTGAAGCTTCTTTTCTGAACTGTTGTTTTCTGCCAAAGTTTGTATATTTTCTTGTTATCGTTAGGCCAGCATTTATTATTAATCTTTTGTGCTTTGTGTCATCATCATTTAATACTTGAGATTTTCTATAATCACATTTTATATGTTCTTTTAAGTACTTTTCTTGGTAAGAGAACTTGAACTCTAGAATTATGAAGAGATTAAATTTGAACCCGTTTTATTCAGTACTTCATATCATGTTAATAGAACTTGAGCTCTAGAGTTATGAAGAGATTAAATTTGAGCCTGTTTTATTCAGTACTCCAAATCATGCTAATATCTACATTAGATGGTCCTTGGGCAAGGGACACTATGGGCATGCCGCAATTGAAACAACTGATGTGCAGGACTCCAAAAACCATGAACTGAGTTGGGAAAGATAGAATGCTTACAGGGCAAGGGGTTTGCCATTTTTGTATTGGATATAATTTCACGGCTTGCCTTGAAATGAGATAGATAGGGTCTATCAATGAAATGAAATCAAATCAACTCATACTAAACTTTTTCCTAAGCAAACTCGGACCAAAGCTAGATTGGATCCAAAGAAGCCTGTACTGTCACTGATGCTAACTCCAGATGGCACCACATGCGTAATTAAGCTTGATTGTTCCTATTCCATTCATCCTTTTTTTTATTATCTTGATTTTTTAGTGGATCCTTTTTTTTATCATTCTTGTGCATCCGTTGATTTTGACAAATGTTGTGTGCAATGGCTGCCTTTCTTCTCTTTTGAAATGCTCTACAGAGTTGCCTCTTCGCATGGCTGATTTTGGAGTTCTTCATAGAAATGAGCTTAGTGGTGCACTTACAGGTTTGACACGTGTTAGGAGATTCCAGCAGGTATGGAGGCTGTTCTGTGAGTTTTCAGTTATATTTAATGATTTTGTTCTGTCCATACTAACTATTTTTTTGATGTTTATGTTTCCGGCAGGACGATGCTCATATCTTTTGCAGAGAGAACCAAGTAAGCTTTATTTGGATAGACCATACTTGTTTACTATCCTCTAGAATGAATCATTTCATACTTTATTCTGTAATAATCAATTGCGCTATAATTTATATAAAAGTGTATGATGTTATGATAATTGCTTTTGCATGCTGAAGAGTGAAGACCAGCACTCTGCATACATTCTAATTTGCATCCCTACTTGCATTACTAAGTTGTATAGTGTGTTAAATATGTCTTCCTTTTTCTGACTGTAGATGTATTGTGGCTTGGATTAGTTGGATATCTTTCCCAGTATTGTTGCCTACATTTATTAAAAGTTTGTTTTTGTTGCAGATCAAGGATGAAGTTAAGGGTGTTTTGGATTTCATCAATCATGTTTACGAGATATTTGGCTTCATATACGAGTTGGAGTTGTCTACGGTATTCTTCTATTCTTTTCGTATACTGATAGCATTTATTAACCAGAATCTATGTCTGAAAATTGGCACGAAATGATGATGGATTGGGGGCTTTAAGTTGCAATTTTAATATGCATGATTAAGTTCACTTTGATGAACAGCCTTGTTCTTTTTCCTTTTATTTACTTTCTTAACCATTAAGGAATTTGAATCACAAGATAACTGATGTATCTGTGAATGAATGTTGCTAGGGTTATTATCACGTACTTCTCTTTCAGACCTATTAAAATCTGGGTAATCATGTCAGTTTGTTCGTGGTTTCTGCTTGCATCCCTTTTATTATCTCAGTGAACTGTATTTAGATATGTATGTTTCATTCTTGTGTAACATGGAGTTGGTAAAGTTCATGGCATGATCTCCCAATCTCTCTTCTAGCATTTGATGTTCATGTCTCTCTTTAATTCTGGACATCTTGATTGGATTGATATGTTGTCTTATGGTGATTCAAAAGACTGATTATTTTCATAATTACTGAATAATTGCATGTTAAATTGTGACGGCCATTTCTTTTCTATCTTTGCTATTGCCCATTATGACATAATCTTTGGGGGCATAATGTGAATTCTCTGAGCCTCAAAGATAACCCTTGATATTACTTGTTGCTCTTGGTTCATACTCTAACCTGGTCATAATGTCATTTTTACCAGAGACCAGAGAAGTATTTGGGTGATATTGAAACCTGGAACAAAGCAGAGCAACAATTGACAGAAGCCTTGAATGAATTTGGGAAGCCGTGGCAGGTACCTACGCAAAGACTATGAAGGAGCCATTCTCCCCTTATTCTTTCCAAGCCATTATGCTGCTAGACCTGCATTTGTACACAATATTCATTATTTTGCTGCGGTAAACGGGGTTTTCAGTAAATTATGCTGTTAAAATTCTGTAATTTTGATCGTTTGTCTTGATTTTTGTTATTCACGGATGCTAGGAAGTCTAATCCTTGGGGAAGAGTCTAGGGCTTTTAATTAATACTTGCTGATTTCTGGGGACGAAATTACGAGTAATGTCTAATGAGCTTTAAAATATTTCATGTTGGTGGGTAAGGTATCTGTTAGCAAATTGACAATTAAACAACTATGTTGTTTTCACTTCATCTTGGGACTAAAGTATTGGAATCTTGTCATCACGCTTACTCTGATTCTGATTGATTTAGTTGCTATGCAAGAGTGCGCTTCCTTTTTTTTCTGTTGCTCTACGAGTGAGAGGCAGTGGAGGCCTGCTTCTTGGTGTGATGAGTGATTGCCAACACGTGGCGCGGACTAACTGTGTGTAGTCGCGACTCTGTGGAGATTGCGCCGGTTCTTGGTCTGTGGTGTGCAGGTACACAGATGGCATGGTGGCAGCGAGACGGTTTGGACAAGAGCGAGGCGCGTGACGATGCACCATGCGGCGGCGTTGCGGTGGCAGGGAGCTCGACGACCATGTGGAGGCGGGAGACCTTGCGGTGGCATTGGAGGCCCGACCGGACGACCGTGCGGTGGAGAAGGGCGGTCCAGATGCTTGGGCCACGGCTAGGCTGTGTTGCGATCCACTCCTGGCGCCAAGGCGGGACAACGTGGAGTTTGTTGGTAGCTCGGGAAAAACCAACGGCTGGGATGCGTCGATGTCGGCCAAGTCGGAGAGGGATGGCGATGGCGTCTGGATGATGAAGGCGCTAGGGCTCCGGCGGGAGGTCGGACACGTGGCGACATCGTGCTTGGCGGATGTGCCCGGAAACATCGCGCGGGAAGGTTTGGCGGTTCCTCCAAAACCGCCCCCGAACTCGGTTTCGGTAGTTTTCCCAAAACTGCCCCCCTGAAGATTCCAGAAGGACGCGTGGCGACGTCAGGGCGATTGCGTCGGGTCGAAGCAAATATCTCCAAGTCGTCGCAGCCGTCGGATGGTCTTCAATGTATCTTTTCCGGTTTTGCCCCTAAGGTCATTCTAGTTTAATTTCAGCACTTAGGGGTATTCTAGTCTTTAGAGGGAGACTTGGAGGAGAAGAAAGAAAGGGAGGGCAGCAGCACACGGATGGATAAAGGGAGGCAGAGTTGGAGCGCCCTGAGTATCTCTGCTGGCGCACAAGACAGACACGGCGCCCCTCCCTGTCTTCTCTTTTTCCTCTCTGTTCCTTCCTCTCTTTCTTTAGGGTAAGGTTTTAGGGATGGATTTTTGAGACCATGTATTGAATTCGATTGGGAAAGGAGGCCCCATCCTCTTTGTGCCCTCTGGGCTTTTCGATTTCTTGTGAATTCAATACTTCGTGTTCTCGTGTTTGAGTTGAATTTCAATTCCGCGATGGATCCTTTTGTTGCACGAGATCGTAGTGGTTCTTAGAGCTTTTTGTGGTGAATTCATGTCCTCTTGCCTAGTGCAAAACTCCTAGGATTCACGAGCTCCTTAGGATCGAAGTTCTTGAGCATTTCACGTTTTGAGAAAACCCCGTTCTTGCTCGGGATTTTGTTGATTCCTCTCAAACCATGGAGTGAATCGTCGATTCCTTTTGTGCGTACGTTCATAAGGTCTTTATGATGGTGCCTGCAAAGTTTGGCCAGGTTTGAATATGATTTGGGCACTCAATCATCGAATTTTCTAAAGGGCGCGAGCTGGAAAGGGTTTCTGGACTCTGCTTTTACTAGCACCGGATGAACCGACGCTTTCAAGTTGCATGCGTCGGATCAACCGGTGAGTAGGCTGTTCTGTGGTTGGGTTTTGGCCCTTTGGCTCGTTGCACCGGTGCTTAGAATCCGTTGAGCATCGGATCAACCGGTGATCTTGTCCTAGCCGTTTTGGTACCTCTCTGGACAACTGCACCGGCGCTTCTTCAATGCACCGGTGCATATGCGTCGGTTCAACCGGTGCTTGCCGGTGTTTGCGTCGGTTCAACCGGTGCTTGATTTTCTGTCCTGGTGGTCTCTCGGGTGAACTGCACCGGTGTTTCCCAATTGCTCCGGCGCTGTTATCATCGGATCATCCGGTGCTTGACGTTTCATCGCTTTTGTATTGCGTTGCACCGACGGGTAGGATTTCATCCACACCGGTTCAACCGGTGCTCTTGTTTCTCTGCTGCAGGCTCTGCTCACCGGTTAAACCGACGGGGTGCCCCTGTGCTCGTCGGTTCAACCGGTGTGTATACCGTGCGTTGGATTCTTGTGCTGCTTTTCGGTGTTTGCTTCTCCGTTGGTTCTTGTTCGTTCGTAGGGCTTTCTTGTGTTGGTGTAGCTCCTCCATAGCTACTCCACGCTGTGCCTAGGACTCTAGGGTTGGGTGTGCTCTTTGGGACTAAGCCGAGCTTTCATTTGCGGGAATTTTTTATAGGCTCCCATTCACCCCCCCCTCTCTGGTCGCCTTTCTCGGTCCTACAACGAGGAAGCGCATATACATTTTGCAAAATTGTTTAGCCATTGCTTGTATTCATAGGACTTATGTAGATGTTCTAATGCAGTTTAATGAAGGAGATGGTGCTTTCTACGGTCCAAAAATTGATATTGGTGTGTTTGATGCCCTCAAGAGGAAATTTCAATGTGCAACCCTACAGGTTTACCTGAATATTATTCTGCCATTAACTGTAGATTTTTAAAAATAGTCTCATGTATCTAACTTATATATTATATGTTACAGCTGGATTTTCAGCTCCCCCTTCGCTTCAAGCTGACTTACTCTGCCGAGGATGAAGCCAAACTTGAAAGACCTGTGATGATACACAGAGCAATCTTAGGATCCGTTGAAAGGATGTTTGCCATTCTTTTGGAGCATTACAACGGTAAATGGCCCTTGTGGCTAAGCCCTCGCCAGGTCATTGTTTGCTCAGTATCTTCTGGTTCAGCGGAATATGGAAAACAGGTAAATGGTCCTCGTATCTGCAAACTGAGTTAAGCTACATAGTTCTCTGTGGTAGCTGATGCTACCAAAAAAAAAACTGCTTTAGTTATTCCATTTGGTGGTCCTCCCCAGTGAAATGGTATTTTAGATGGTTCTTTGTGGTTACTGGTGTGAAATTGCTTAGTTTTTGTCTCTAATTCAAACAACAAATATATTTACTAACTTTGAGTTGGTTGATGAGGATTATGACTTATGTTTGTTTAATAGAACTCAAACATTTGCTCGTTTAACTTGCTGTGGTACATAATTGTGGGTTTCATGTAATATATGTTCCCAATACATTCCCTTTTACAGACTTAGGCAAACTTGACTGTGCTTATTTTACAAACTTGCTAATTGATCTTTTGGTTTTCTGATACCAGGTCCTTGCCAGGCTACATGAAGCTGATTTTCATGTTGACATTGTGACAGAACAATCCAAAAGAAGGTACTTCCCTGTAGCCATTCTCTTTTACCAGTTTCTTTTGGTTTTTCATATTTGTTTCCTCATCCTTATTGAACGAAAATTCTGTGTCACAAGGTAAGAAATTACATGTAGCAAGTATGTTTTTTCATGTGTTGCACTAAAAGATGGTTAGTTAAGTAATGGCATTTATAACATTAAGGACTATCCATGTCATTTTTCTTGTCTATACAGTGAGCAAAGTTGTCTTTGATGTTTAAGCAACGGGGCTCATATATATCTTAATGCACCGATTTCTTACAGGTACGGGAAGCCCAGCTAGCCCAATTCAACTACATTCTTGTTGTAGGTGCACAAGAGGCAGAGACTGGTAATGTACGTTTTCTTTTCCTTGTGCCATTTTTCTTTGCACAATCTGTATATATCAATCCTCAGATATTGATGCAAGCGCTCTTGCTGGTTCATGTGAGATACTGAATTACGTGGCTCCCTTGTGTATTGCAGGTATGTGTTAGGGTAAGAGACAGTGCCAACCTATCCACAATGAGCGTTGATGGCATCATCACACGTTTAAAGGAGGAAATAGCAGCTTTCAAATGATAATGATGCTCCATGATTTTTTTCCCGAGTCATCGACTCCATTTGTGATTTTGACGGAGTTTGTAGCCAACAGCATCAAATTCTTCGTGTTACAATCCTTGTTTCTGTGGTTGAAATTGTGCAAGTTAGTGCCATGATTTTCTGTTAAAAGAAATGCTTTATTTATTTCTCTTAGTAGCTGTGCATATGTGTGGTGCTACGGAAGACACAAATTTTTAACGTCACAAGAGGTATGAAAAAGCATGATGTTTTGCTATGACCAAATACTACAGTCGTCATGATCTTGTTTTGAGGCACACGCTAATCATGATAAAGAACATAGGTGCGCATCTTCGTTAAAATCTTTGAAATTTTTTAGTTTTATCGAAATGCATTTGAACTTGCATTTTGCCCATAGCACCTATACAGCTTTCGCTGGTTCTGTCTCTGACCCAATCGTCCCTTCCAGGAGCCCGGCCGTGATCAAGCCACACACCACAACGTTCCATCCTTGACGCGGACTTCACTCGCTTAACGACGCGATCACATATACAAATCCATGCAGCGGCCCAACATCCCTGTCAATTGTTCATGACGATCGAGTGAGTTTATGTACAACACGCCACCACAAGCTCACTCCAAGGATGTTACATGAACTCAAAAGTTACAGTCCAAGATGATATGTGATATTATATCCTAAAAGCCCTACAAATTTGCTAGGATTTTTTACACATGTATGTATGGCTAGTCCATTTTACCGCCACAAATATACTAATAACTGGAAAATAGTTTGTAACTTTGCGTCACAGTTGTTTGTTGCATAGATTTCAAAAAGGGATTGATTTTTTATTTGGAGCAAATGATCAACATCAGATATTGAAGGGAAAAAGCGTTGACTTACATATGTTGCGTAGCATAGTGCTACCAACACATAAATTTTGGTTGCTTTTGACACGATATATATTCCTATGTTTATTCTATACTGTTATGTCTGTAATTATATTTTTTTCTATAATGACATAAAGGCAAACTGCTAATATAAATTGTCCATCTTTCCAAATTCTAGCCATACTTAGTTTTCCAAAAAAAAAAGGGCACATCTCATGTAAAAGCACTTTAAATAAAGCAGGCATTAAAAAGTCTTCTTATTTATTTGGGGCGCCCATAGTACAGTTATATATTAGCCAACACATGACGCAAATTTAATCTCACAAAGCTATAATAGTTATTGTTAGCACCCAAATATTTATAGTAGCAAGACTATAAAGCTTCAATGTTAATATTTATTTACCATGCTTATAGTAGCAAGACTAATCTTGCTGCTACGTTCTGTTAGGTGCTATGAATTACAGGAAATTAAGTGGTTGACTTAGCAGGCGGGGCACCCCCTGGCTGGTTAAAGTAAGCTAGCTAGTTACTGCTCTGCTCGTCTAGTCAAGTACCGCAGTAGAGTTTAACCACCAAATTCGGGATTCCTCCAGAAGAGACAGGCAAAACTGCCTATATATTTGGAATCAAGAACAGTGGTTCTAATATTGAAACTTTGTATTCTCATCTGTAGCATTCTAAAAATCAACTGATTTAATTAATCTCCATCATTGATATTACACCAATGCAAGAATATATACTCCTAACGGATAATTAAATAATTGCCGACTTCACATTGCAGGAATTGAATATGGTAGCTTTTTGAGCCATTAATTAAGTAATGAATCCGCGTACAACATAAATTTGACTGTTTGCAAAAGCTGGTTCTTCAAACTAAAACCTACCAATTTCATTCACCGTCCAAATATTCGAGGGTATATACTGGTTAACCAATTGACACACCACTGAATCAGTATAGTAGCCAAAATTTGTAAACCTAGCACTGCAATTCATGGTGCATAAGGAGGGACGAATCCGTGCGACGCGGGGCTGGATCTCAGTGGATCGTGGCAGCAAGGCCACTCTGCCACTTACAATGCCCCGTCGCATATTTAAATCGTCTGCAAAGGATTCAGCCCGTCGCCCGTGAGGAAGGGAGCTTCGAGGCGGCCTGCCACGGCACATCGGCCGGGTAGGCTGAGCCAATGACACGAGCCCTTGGGGCGCGAACGCCCTAATGTGGGTCGGGGCGAGCGGCGGGCAGGAAACTACAAGTACGCCGCTGTGGCCGTAGAGTACTTCTCCAAATGGGTTGAGGCCAAAGCACTCAGGGACATCACAGCAGGAGCCTTGCAAAAATTCTTTTGGCAGAACATCGTCTGCCGCTTCGGGGTCCCGAAGGAGGTTACAGTGGACAATGGCAAGCAGTTCGACTGTGCAACTTTCAGGAAGTTCACCACTCAGCTTGGTACCAACTTATACTTCACGTCGGTCTACCACCCGCAGTCCAACGGCGCGGTGGAAAGGGCCAATGGCATCATCTTCGCAGGCATCAAGAAAAACATCACTGAGCTGCCGAAGGGGAAATGGGCGGATGAGCTGCCGAGGGTCATATGGTCTCATAACACAATAGAGTCGAGGACCACGAAGTTCACCCCTTTCAAGCTCCTATATGGCGAAGAAGCCATAACACCCGAGGAAATCAAACTCAAATCCTGGAGAACAGCCGAAGGGGCAGAGAACATCGAAGAAGACATCAAGCCCTCAATTGACACAATCGAAGCTGGCAAAATACAAGCAGCAATCAACTTGGGAAAATATCAAGAGGAAACACGAAGGTGGAAGAATAAGAAAGTGAAGCCCAGAAACATCAAAGAAGGCGACTTGGTGCTTCGAAGAATACCGAATGCCAAGCAAAAGGGCAAGATGCACAGCAAGTGGGAAGGCCCATTTATCGTCGCATCTATGGCAAGGCCAGAGGCCTGCAGGCTCCGCACGCTAGAAGGCACCGAAGACCCTTATTTATGGAACAATATTTTCTACTACCACCAAGATCTGCACCGACGGCCGCTCCGCCCAGGCTCGCGCCCTGGGTTTTTGTAACACCCGGTTTATAAAAGGACATAAACCGAGCAATCATATACGTGCCAGGATCAAGTCACACGTATATACAACAGAATGAACAGTATATCACAGCACATATCACGTAAAAGATATAATAAAGCGAGTACGAATGCTATTTATTACATTAATGACAAAAATCTGGTACAGAGTATGCGGAAGCGTAAAACATAAACGAAGCCTCTCGGAAGCTGGGCACCACAGGGACGTCGACTGGGAGACGAACGCCTAGAAGTCCTCGTACTCCTGGTAGCGCTGAGTGAACTCCCTCGCGTCGGCAGGAACTGAGCAGCAGTAGAGTATCCCCAAGAGGAAAAAGAGTAGAGTAGGCAAGAGTGAGTACACAACTTGTACTCAACAAGTATAACACAAACTATGAGGCTCTAAGGTTGGCTGACTGACTGCATTAGCTTTTAAGTCTTGGCAAAATTTTATTAAAGCTAATTACTACAAGTTGATGAATTACCATAAACCCAGTTACATAGTAATTAATCAAAATTAATCATGTTACTACTGAGAACCAAACCGAACCAAGCCACCCGAGGAAACCTGCCTCGTCAAAGGAAGATAACCCCACTAATCAAAAGGAGGATCTGGGCCGCTCATGACCGTGAGCACGGCTAGTATACCAGTTTTACACTCTGTAGATGTTGCACATCTTTACCCACAAGTCGTGAGCTACGCCTGTTGTTCATCACACTTCCTTAGGTGAGATGACTAGCAAACTCACTACGAGGCCGTTACAAAGAATCTCGTTGGTAAGGCGTAACCGCGAAGAGTTGGATCGGCGACGATGGGGCCCACCTCACGGGGGTACAAGCACAGGTGTGCAAACCAAGCACAGACCAAGCCGGAGGAGCAGGGACCATTGAAGCTTACCACCCTTTTGCCCCGCAGGTAAGTTACTCCAAACCAAAAAGACCTAATTAGTAAGCCAAGATCGTCCCATTCCAGTCTTGTGGTAGCGCTGTTGTCCCAGGTTGTCGTTCTATGAACCGGTCCTTATGGAGAGTGGCCAACCAAGCACTAAGCACCGTGCTAGCCTCCTAAACCATGTTTCTAACAAAACATATTTTAACGAGACGTGAGCCACTCAAGCCAACACAGAGGGCCACTCTCAGAATTAAGTTGCATATACCATTAATCAAATTAATTAAAAAGGACCAAGTGTGTTATAGCGCGGCACCTAGCACAACTAACCAAAATGCAACCCAAGGGATATATATATATAAAGGATATAAAGTGGCTAGGAAAGTCCTTATAGGCATACAATATTAAAATGCATTATGAAAATGTATTTAAAAGTGATAGGTTGTTCATGTTATACTTGCCTTCTTCAAACTGTTCCTACTGCTCGAACTGCTCAGAAGATGGCTGCTCTGGGTACTGGTACTAGGGCTCCTCCGGTAGCTCAACGTCTACTCATGAACACATGGCCAAAAACAATACACAACATAAACATAGAAATAGTACAACAATATATAAAAACAGCAAACAAAACTAGGTTAGAACTATTCTACGCGTTACAACAATCGTGTGGACATAAAGAACGCTTAAAACGGAGCTAAAACGTGAAAACTAGGCCTAAAACAAGGTCCAGGGACCTATTTGTAAGAAAACTGGAGTTCCAGGGGATTTCTGGGCAAAAACCGAGGGCCTAAATGTAAAAACTAGAAAGGTCCGAGGGCGAACTCGCAAAAAGGACCTAACTGGACGGCGGGTACTAATTTGGGAAAGCTCAGGGGTTAAAACGATAAAATATGGGCTAAACTGTAAATACTTTTGAATACATCTGGAGTGCGGGTTGATTTCAGAAAAACCTAGGGGGTCTTTAACAAAAGCGCCAGGCGAACCGGTATCTACGGATCTGATCCATTGGATCTTGATCCGGCGGCTCAGATCTAAAGGATCCTAGATCTAATCTTGGACGCACGTTTCAGATCGGGCGGCTCTAGAAGATTGGGGGCGCAGGCGGCGGCGCTGGGTCGCCGGGAGTGAGTTCCCGCGGCGGCGCGCGGCTGGAGTTCACCGGAGTTCACCAAAACCGATGCTCCGGGGGTCGAATAGACCCGGATCTGGGTCTAGGATGGACTACGCGCCATGCGTAGTCCACCTGGGGCTTTTGCGGGCCTCGGGGAGGTCCATGGCGGCGTGCGCACCGGCGGCGGCGAGTTTGTGCGGCGGCGCTTGCCGGCGCGTGGCGTGCAGGTGGCTGGGGTGCGATACGGCTAAAGCAACTAGCGTAAAAGCATGGCGGGGACTAGGGGGTGCTCACCGAGGCTTGAAACGGCCGGAGGCGTGACGCGGCAGGGTTGGCGGCGAGCTCCGGCGGCGAGGATGGTGCAGAGCTCGGGGAAGTGGTGCTGCAGGGCTTGCTCCGGCCTCGGATCTCCTCGAATCGATGCGGGGTCGCGCTACGAACGAGAACCGGGGGTCAGGACGGGTCAGGGACCACCGGCGGCGAGAAATCGAACGATGGAGCTACTCACCGGTGTCGGTTCCTGGGGCAATTCCGGCGTGGTCGTGGCGGAGGCCGAGGGAAACATGCTCGGGAAGACTCCTAGCGTCGAGGTGGTTGGCAGGGGCTGGAGGGCTGTGGCGGGGCCGGTCCGCGGCGGTGCAGAGGAGCCTGCGCGGCGGAGCAAGGTGAGCGGCGCTAGGGTTACGACGGCTGCAGGGGTGAGGATGGGGAGCAGAGGGATCGCGGCTGTACTTATAGGGCGGCGGGGGGGGGGGGTCTTGGCGTGCGCACCCGGGATGGAAAGCCGGCGAGATTGCGGCCGGAGATCTCGGCCGTGCTGGCGGGTCTGTTGCGCTGCGAAGGGGAAAGAGCTGCCATGCGGGGCCCACGGGTCAGCGGGCGGAGCGCGCTCGGCGCGGGCGGAGTCGCTGGTGTGCGGGGCCGGGCCGTCAGGGGGAACGCGGGCGACGCGGGCTGAGCGGCTGCAGCGGGCTGAGCGCGTGGGAGAGGGTGGGCCGGAGTGCGCGCAGCGCGGGGGATGAAAACGGGGCCGCGGGTGTGGGCCGCACGATGGAGAGGAAGAGGGGAAACAGGCCGGCTGGGTTTGGGCTGTTTTGCTGGGTTGGGTTGGTTTCAGGGTTTCTATTTTCTGGTTTTCTTTCTCCTTTTCTATTTCTATTTCTAAACAACTCAAACCTATTTGAATTCAAATTCAAGTTTGAATTCAACTCTAACACTCAAACAAAAAAAGAACAATGCACCAGCATGAATGCAACAACAAATGTTAAACTTAGGCAAATTTTTAATTACTTGTGGAACAAAAATTAGATTAAATACAAGTCTAAACATAATAAACCTTAGAAAATTAAATAAAGCCAATTAAATTTATTAAATGCTGGAATTTAAATTAGGGTGTTACAGACCCTACCCCTTTATAGGAATCTCGTCCCCGAGATTCAGCTAGGCTGGCTAGCAAAGAGATCTGAATATGTCTTTCTCAGCTCATCTTCTCGCTCCCATGTAGCCTCAGCTTCACTGTGGTAACTCCACTGAACTCTGCACATCTTGATGCACTTGTTCCGTGTAACCCTCTCTGATGTCTCCAGAATCTTCACCGGATGCTCAATATAGGTCAGATCTTCCTGCTCATCTAACCCATCCAGTGGTGCCTGCTCCTCGGGTACTCGCAGACACTTCTTCAGCTGAGAAATATGGAAGACATCATGAACTCCTGAGAGGCTGGTGGGCAACTCCAGGCGGTAAGCAACTTCGCCTTTCCTTTCTAGCACCTTGAATGGATCAATATACCGAGGTGCTAGCTTCCCCTTGATATGAAACCTGCGGATTCCTCTCATCGGAGACACCTTCAGGTATACATAATCATCAACACTGAAAGTCAGGTCCCTCCGTTTGCCATCTGCATAGCTCTTTTGCCTACTCTGTGCAATCCTCAGATTCTATCGCACAGCTTGTACCATCTGCTCCGCATCTTCTATAATATCAGGGCCAAAGAGCTGCTTCTCACCAATCTGATCCCAATAGAGAGGAGTCCTACACTTTCTGCCATACAATGCCTCAAATTGGGACTTCTTCAAACTGGCTTGGTAGCTGTTGTTGTAGGAGAACTCAGCATACGACAGGCACTTATCCTAACTAGTACCATACTGAATAGCACAGGCTCTCAGCATATCTTCCAACACCTGGTTGGTTCTCTCTGTCTGCCCATCCATCTGAGGATGATAGGCGGTGCTGAATCGTAGCTTCGTATCCAAAGAATCATGAAGCTGCTCCCAGAACCGTGAAGTGAACTAAGATCCTCTGTCAGATATGATTTTCTTGGGCACACCATGCAAGCAGACAATTTGAGAGATGTACAACTCTGCAAGTCTAGCACCGGAGTAAGTAGTGTTCACTGGAATGAAGTGAGCAACCTTTGTCAGACGATCCACTACTACCCATATGGAGTTGTACCCTTTCTGAGTACGAGGCAATCCAACGATGAAGTCCATAGTGATTTCCTCCCATTTCCACTCTGGAATCTTCAAAGGCTGTAACAGACCTGCTGGCCTCTGATGCTCAGCCTTGACACGCTGACAGGTGTCACAAATAGCCACGTACTCTGCCACTGAACGCTTCATCCCATACCACCAAAAGCGTTCCTTGAGATCATAATACATCTTCGTGCTGCCCGGATGAATAGAATAAGCTGTATCATGAGCCTCACTCAGAATCAACTTCCGGAGATCCTTCACATCTAGCACACAGATCCGGTTCTTGTACCACAAGGTACCCTGATCATCCTCTCTGAAATGAGGAGCCTTGCCTTTCTTGAGTAACTCACGGATCTCCTGCAGCTTCTCATCTTCCTTCTGATGGTGCCGGATCTCTGCCTCTAGAGTGGGCACTGCCTCGAATGCTGCACTCGAAGTATGATGCAAGAAACCCAGACTCAACTGCTCAAACTCCTCACATAACTCCTAAGGCATCTGGAAAGCGCAACAGCCATGTTGACATAGCTTCTTCTGCTCAGAGCATCTGCCACAACATTGGCCTTACCCGGATGATAGTGAATCTCTAGGTCATAATCCTTGACCAACTCTAACCATCTCCTCTGCTGCATGTTCAGCTCATTCTGCGTGAAAATATACTTGAGGCTCTTGTGATCAGTGTAGATATCACACTGCTGCCCATACAAGTTCAGAGCATGCACGACTGCGGCTAACTCAAGATCATGAGTGGGATAGTTCAGCTCATGCCGACGTAACTGCCGTGAAGCATAAGCAATCACTCTGCCCTCCTGCATCAGAATACAACCAAGACCATCCTTCGAAGCATCACAGTACACCGTTAACCTCTTGTTCTGGTCTGGCAGAGTAAGGACTGGCGCCGTAGTAAGCCTCTTCTTCAACTCATTAAAGGCCATCTGACGCTCATCAGTCCATATAAATGCCGCATTCTTCTCTAGCAAGGAAGTCAAAGGCTTTGCGATCTTGGAGAAATTCTCAATGAACCTCCGATAATATCCTGCTAAGCCCGAGAATGACCGGACTTCCTTCACCGTCTGCGGTGTCTCCCACTCGAGCACATCCTTCACCTTGCTCGGATCAACTGCAATACCTCCCTTGGAGATGACATGACCGAGGAATGGAACCTCGTCAATCCAGAACTCGCACTTGCTGAACTTAGCATACAGCTGGTGCTCCCTCAATCTCTGCAACACGAGCCTCAGATGCTCTTCAAGCTCTTCCTCTGTCTTGGACAAGATCAGAATATCATCAATGAAGATCACAACAAAGACATCCAGATAATCCATGAAAACCATGTTCGTGAACGATCTTGGACCTGATTCTAGATACATGATCATTCCCAAATAAGTAATAAGCGTTCTATCGAGGTATTGCAGTGAACTGTGGGTAATGGAGTCCCGGTAGTGAATTAAATACTACTGACGACGCATTGGTCCGGTCTTACTGTTGTACTGAGTGTGAACATAAGTTTAAAGCGAACATAAGTTGTTAACCGTTCGATCAAGTGGGAGAATGTTGGAAATTTGTGATCTCAGGATAACAACCCATTGTATTCATGTGTAGTGTCTATATTACCAAATCACCAAGACATCTTATCTTTAAACTGTTGACACTAATTTGCGCCAAACACACTCGAATGCGCTAGAACGCGCAGCAAGATCGTCGACACGATCAACACCAGCAGCCTCCCCGCGCAGACCGGTCAGACCGGATATGCAGACCGGTCAGACCGGTACTCCAGGGAGACGGCAAAAACCTAGAATCTCGAGCTCGGGAGGGACCCCGTTGGAGCTCGTGGATCTAGGGTAGCTCTGAGGTCAGCAGACCACTCAGAACATCCTCGAACGCCGTAGAGATGAGCGAAGAACAGCAGATGAGATTGGAAAAGTTAGGATTTGGAGGTGAAAAGTAAATGATAAGTGTGTGAATTGATTGGGATCCCCCTCAATCGGCCATGGCCCTTCATATATATAGGGTTTGGAGGTCTATACCCGTTAGGAGTCGGAACCCTATCAAATCCCATGTCAAAATACAAGTCCTAACCCGGACTGGGCGTTTCGGACCGGTCTGACCGCTCTGGACCGGTCTGACTGGTCATGGGACTCAAACTTCATGGACAAGATAAACTATTCAAAAAGATCACTCAGAAATATTTTCATGATTTATCATCAGCATAAACTATTTATCACAATTAAAGTCTACTAAACATGGATTAAATCAAAGAAATAGCTACACATGAGAACTGACTATGACATTTTTATATAAATACTAGAGTTATGTGGACAAATCACCATAAAAAAATTCACTGCAATACATGGCTTCAATAATCAGTTAAGAAAAAGATAAAACTACTAGTCTTTATTTACCTAGTGACACAAATCAACTTGTACAGCAAAAACTTGCAACAAACACCCAGCTTATTATGATTCTATTGCACAGAGCTACTCTCAAGGATTCCAGATCAACTGGATTTGCTATTTTACGAATTTTCTACGAATTTCTATCAAATTTCAAAGTTCTCAGCAAAAAATAACAAAGAAGTCCCTAGAGATACTATTCATATGTGTCACGGGGTTTGCTGACAGCCCCCTGGAACTTTTGTTCCTTTTAACACGGGGTCCTTGGCCGGGTCTGGGGGGCGGTGGTTGTTCGACCAAATCCGGCGAGAGGGGTCACCGGCGGCGAGGGTAGAGGGGTGTGGGAGGTACAGCAGTCCAAGGCGCACCTCTGGGTGGTCTTGGGGTGCGGGGAGGGGCTCGGAGGCGGCGGCTCGACGGAGCAGGCGGGTCGGCGGCGGAGGAGAACGGCGGCTAGGGTTCTCCGGTGAGGGTTGGGCGAGGGGAGGTGGTCTGGGAGCTGCGCGGGCTCACGGCGGAGCTCGCTAGGGTGTCAACGCGGGCGGAGGAGCTGCGGAGAGGTGGGTTCGACGGTGGCTTGAGCTCGCCGGCGTTCAAGGTGGAGCGGCGGCGTGTTTTGGGGCGTGGAAATGCGGAGCAAGCGAAAGAGCGAGTAGAATGGCTTGTTGGGGCTTTTGTAAGGCTCGTGCGCGCGCTAGGAGAGGGCGGCGGCCTCAGCCTTGGCCGGGCCACGGCGACGGCGAGGTGGCGACCGTGCGGCGGCTCTGGGCGACGTGGCGAAGGGAGGGGGCACCAGCGCGAGGCAAAGGGCGGTGGAGGAGGAGCAGCGCGACGCGTGGGCGCCAGCGCGAAGCAGGACGTGGCCGGGCTGGCTCTCCACGGCGCCGGCGGCGACACTGCACAGCGGCGGCGAGAAACAGAGCAGAGGAGCTGGAGGAAGGGGAAAAGGACCCAAATGTAATTTCTGAAATTTCCAGGGACCAAACTGTAAAGTAGAGATAACTTTTAAAATAGGGATCAAAAGAAAAAGTGCCCAACATGAAAGTTGTTCAACTTTTCAAGATCTACAACTTTGATGTTGTGCAAAAATTTATTTGATCAAAGATTCAAGAGCTAATTTTGAAAACATAAGAGGGATTTTGAATTCTAGGAATTTTGTCTTTTTCAAAGCAATTTCACTTCAAACTTAGGCTGAATTGAAAATATTCCTGCCATGTAATGATTACACTACATTTTACAAAAACACCCTCCACAAAATCTATAATTTCACAACCTATTCAAATATAACTGCAGAAAGGACCTTGAAACAAATTATAATTACACATATAACCTTTATATTTACAAAAAGATCCTTTTTCAAGCAATTCAAGCACATGATGCACACAATAAATACACAACTACTGTGCAGACACCTAGGGTGTCACACTGCACGGCCAACTAAAAGGGGCACAAGAGCTGCTCCTCCTGCTCCTATGGTTGCAACGTATGGAACTCAATGCAACATTCTGTAATGTGTGTAAGTTTGGACATGTTTGGTTCATAGACATGTCATTTAGGTTGGATGGCTTTTGTTGGACATGTTTGGTTCATAGACATGTCATTTAGGTTGGACGGCTTTTGTTGGACATGTTTGGTCCATAGACATTCTGTAAGGTTGGATGGCGTTTGTAGGACATGTTT
Organism: Panicum virgatum; assembly: GCF_016808335.1. Taxonomy (NCBI): domain Eukaryota; kingdom Viridiplantae; phylum Streptophyta; class Magnoliopsida; order Poales; family Poaceae; genus Panicum; species Panicum virgatum. The sequence continues at coordinate 534,340 of NC_053151.1, forward strand.
GAACTGAATGCAACATTCCGTAAAGTTGGACATGTTTGAACTGAATTTGTACAAAGTTTCTGAGTTGTACAGAATTTTGAGCATTTGTGACTGGCGAATTGTTGTTCGTTTTGCCCATAGACATTTGTACAATTTACTGCAGCGATTAACGGGGCAAGTGCCAAAAAATTAAATCATCTTAGCGAGGTTTCGAACCTGCGACCTCGGCAGTTGCCTGTTGCGGTTTTCACCACTGCGCTAACCGATTGTTTTGTGTTGGACATGGGTAGTATTTGCTTAAGATATGCTGCATAGGAATCTTTAAGTCACAAACCAGATGCAACCGATTCTGTACTTGGTCAATCCAGTAGCCCAGCTTAGCGACAGGGTGCTCACTAGCTTCAGGACCGCCGACACGGTGGCAGGGTCCTCACCGGTCGGGTTGCGGGAGGTGCCGACGACCTTAGTGAACATCCTGCTCACCTCCTTAGTTCACAGTGCCGGCCGCGAGAAGCTGGTGACCCGAGCAAGCTGTAGAGAGAAGCTGGTGAGCCGAGATTAGCGAACATCCTGCTTCTCAGATCCGGGTGACCCGAGCAAGGCGCTGCCGCTGGTTGCAGTCCAAGCAAGCTGCAGCCAAGGTTAGTGTTCCGCTCACATGTTCTTGTTCCAAACACGATTTCAATCCATGGGTAGCTACATTTGCTGATTCGTATTTCTGCAATGTTCTGTTAGATGGACAGAAGATGGGTCCATGGTAGACTTTTCTCAGATGAATACATGAAAGGGGTCGAAGAATTTATGCAATTTGTGAGAGGAAAATTCAGTGAAGATGAAGAAATATTATGCCCATGTAGGATATGCCTTAATCAAATGTACCGGCATCAGACCATGGTACAGAGGCACCTTTTGATGAATGGAATGCAAAGTAGTTATACCAAATGGATACATCATGGAGAGGAATTGGACGTAGATGTTGTAGAGATGCATGTGACAGATGATGGTGCTGGTCATGATGGAGATATCGACGTTGTTCGTTTTGAAGAGCTTTTAGAAGGCCTACAAACCGCAGCAGTAGAAGAAGGTAGAATTGCCGATGATTCATTTCTTACCAATTTGATGGCAGAGGCTAAGCGTGAACTGTATCCTGGCTGTACCAAATTCTCAAAGTTCTCCTTTGTGGTAAAGCTGCTGCATATGAAGTCTTTTTATAGGATCAGCAATACTGCATTCTCAGCGATACTGAAGCTACTGGGAAAAGCATTCCCAGCCGTAAATACGGTTCCAAAATCATATGATGATGCTAAGAAGCTTCTACGGCGTTTAGGCCTTGGATATGAGTCGATACATGTGTGCTTGAATAATTGTGTTTTATTTAGGAAGCAATATGCTGAGCTTGACCATTGTCCGTTCTGTGAAACGTCAAGATGGAAAGACCCTGAGAGGAAGAGAATTCCCCAGAAAGTGTTGCGACATTTTTCATTGGTACCTAGGCTACAAAGAATGTTTGTTTCTAAAGAAGCTGCAGAGGAAACACAGTGGCACAAATTGAAACGGCAGCCTCAGGAGAAGGAGATGAGTCATCCAGCTGATGGTGAGGCCTGGCAAGATTTTGATAGACAATATCCTGATTTTGCAGAAGATGCCAAAAACATTAGACTTGGCCTAGCTACTGATGGGTTCAATCCTTTTGGAAATATGAACACGAAATACAGCATGTGGCCTGTAATTGTCGTGCCATACAACCTACCACCATGGGCATGCATGGAGGAGTCAAATTTCTTAATGACATTGCTAATTCCAGGCCCTTCAGCACCTAGCAAGGACTTCGATGTATTTCTAGAGCCTCTGGTAGAAGATTTACTTCAGCTTTGGAAGGGGGTTCGAACATATGATGCTCTAGCTGGTAAGATGTTTAACCTTCGCACTGTAGTATTGTGGTGTATTCATGACTACCCAGCTCTAGGTACTATTTCTGGTCGTACAACAAGAGGTTTTTTTGCATGTACTCATTGTGACAAGAAGCCTTTGTCGTATTCACTGAGAAACAAGATTGGGTATTTTGGACACTGTCGCTTCCTTCCAAGTGGACATCATCTGCGAAGGAACAATGAATATACCGGTCTTTATGACAGCAACGATCCACCGGAAAGTTTTAGCAAAGAGGAGTTACAAGCAGAATTGGAAAAGGTTAGAGATGTTAGACCAGGGAAGCAACAACTTGCAGGGAAAAGGAAGCGTTCGCAGTTGGATCAGGAGGAGAAAAAAATTTGGAAGAGGAGGGTCTGTTTGTGGAACCTAGAATATTGGGAAAACCTCAAGCTGAGACATAATCCTGATGTTATGCACATTGAGAAGAACATTTGTGAGAACTTGATTGGGACTATTCTCAATATTCCAGGAAAGACAAAGGACACGGTAAAAGCCAGGCTTGATTTAAAGGATTTGGGAGTCAAGAAAGAGCTGCATCTCATTGAAGAAGGAAACTCAATTAGAATGCCTCATGCTCGATATACCCTAACAAAAGAACAGAAGGCTAAATTTATGGCCTTTTTGGAAGAAGTTAAGTTTCCAGATGGATATGCTTCGAATATCTCAAGATGTTTAAGTGACGATGGAACAAAGTTGCACGGTCTGAAAACTCAGGATTGCCACATTATTTTACAAAGACTTTTAGCAGCTGTCATAAGAGGAGTAGTGGATTAGGACATTTACGAGGCCGTAGCTGATGTGGGAAAGTTTTTTCGACAACTATGCAGCAGAACTGTTAACAAGGATGTGTTGACTGATATGAAGAAAGAAATACCTATAATCCTTGTGAAGCTTGAGAGAATTTTCCCTCCGGCCTTTTTCGATGTGATGGTCCACCTTTCAGTACATTTGCCTGATGAGGCATTGCTTCGAGGTCCTGTGCAATATGGGTGGATGTACCCAATTGAAAGGAGACTGTGTACTCTGAAAAACTATGTGAGAAACATAGCACGTCCAGAGGGTTCGATAGCTGAAGCATATGTTGCGTCCAAATGTCTGACATTTTGCTCAAAGTACATGGATGATGTTGAAACAAGGTTCAATCGGAAACCAAGAAACATGGGATTCTCAAATGAAGATGCCTATACTGTGGACGTTTTTGGACATGGCGTTAATTTTACGTCCGCATCTAAATATGTATATGACGACGGCTATGATCAAATGGTGTGGTACGTGCTGAACAACTGCAGCCAAGTTGAGGAATATGTCAAGTACGTTCTGACTTCTATACCTACTCTCATACTTTGTATTGCCGATTAAAGGTACTATTTTCTTGTTCTATTTTTTTTCAGGATGTTCAAAGAGGAGTTAGAGTCTGAGCATGTGCCTGTAACAGAACGGTTGTAACAGAACGGTTGCTTCGACAACAATTTCACCACTGGTTCAGGAGCAATGTCAGTTTTCTTTCATATATGTTTTTAGTTTTACATTCTGTAACAATTGATGATGATATGTTTTTGTTAACAGGTGATGAGGCTGCGCACACCTGAAGGAGAAGAGATAGATGATGATCTATTTTCCTTGGCATGTGGTCCAGATTTCAGAGTCAAGAAATACTCTTCATGCATAGTCAATGGCGTTCGTTTCAACACTGTCGATCGTGAGAACAATAAAAGGACACAAAACTATGGGATAATGTCAGAAGCCACATCTAATAATTTGAGCCATCACTTTTATGGAGTCCTGAAGGAAATCATTGAGTTAGAGTACAACTGTGCAGAGAGGACAATAGTGTTGTTTAAGTGTGATTGGTTCAAGTTGGATGGAAGGAGGACAGAACTAAAAAATGATGGCTATTTTACGAGCATCAATATCCAAAATTTGTGGTACAAGAATGATTCTTTCATTCTAGCTACTCAAGCTAGAAAGGTCTTCTATCTACTAGATACAAAGTATGGTGAAAATTGGTGAATTGTCCAGAATTTTGACCATAGACATTTGTACGATGTTCCTGAACTTGAGGCACCTGCTTATCAAGATGACGAGTGTTTCGAAGATGTGCGTATGCGGCAGGGAGTTTCAGACAATATATCTGTATAGCCTTTAGCTATGGATCACGAAGTGGAAAGTGTGTTTGAAACTGCTGAGCTTGCTAGCATGGAGAGAGAACAAACTACGATAGCGGTCGATGGCAGCGAAGACGAGGCAGACGACACTCTATTGGCGTATTGTAGTGGAGGTGAAGAGAACCTTGTTGTTGATAGTGATGATGAGTAGTTCCGACACACCAAGATGTTGTACCATTTGTAAGATGTTGTACCATTGAACGGTTTGTATTTGTAACATGTTGCAACATTTGTACTATTTGCATGCTGGAACTGATTTGCTATTTGACCAACATATGACTTGTATTGTACTGAGTATTTATATTCCTGAGTGATATGGTGCAGTATCCTACTTATATGGTGCTGTGTTGGAGTTCCAGAATTTCTGGAACTGATTTGCTATTTTCGTTAGTTTAGATGAATTTATGTGTGCTTACCGAAGGTGATCCCAAATTGAACTATACCAACTTTTGCTAGAATTAAGTTCATGTGGCTCTAGTGAACATGTAGTCGACGAGTTAAGTCAGAATAATGGGAGAGCTATGCAACATAGTACAAATGACGAAGTCCGAGTGCAATGTTATATATGCGTTGTATCGAGATGCGGCCATGTCTGCAGAACGTATATACCAACTTTTACGAAATCGTGTGAAATTTTTACGGCATACTTCTATGTCCATGAAATGACCCCCTGCCAAGTTTCAGGTTTTTTGGACCTCATTTCGTATTTATTAATTTTTTTCAAGCAACAGGAAATATAGTCCAAAAAATGCTACAAAATGGTAAAATTTGGAAGATAAGTTATTTTCCCCCGAATTAAGTTCCTGTGGCTCTAGTGAACTTGTACGGTATACATGACAAAAATGCATTAGGGTATATATAATAATTTTTTTGCAAGTTACTTCACAAGAGTACCATAATTAGTTGGAAATAAAAAAAAAAACGGGTCAAACAGCCTTGGACTGGCCCGTGACTTTCACTTTCTTCCCGGCCCATCTGTTCTTTCACTTTCTTCCCGGCCCGCTAAAACTCGGCCCCGCACGTCAGTGGCACTGAACGAAAAATTTGGCGGGCAACACGGCCGTGCGCGGGGAGAGACTCCAAAATTTCGGCTGCACGGAGAATACACATTTCGGAGTCCACTGTCTTCTCGCCATTTCTCCCGTCCACTCGTCTTCTCCCCCTTTGCCGCACTCTCTCTCTCGTCTCCATCCCTCACTCTCACCGCTAAAGATCCCGCCGCACCCGTGCAGCCGCGGTGGCGCTGCCGGCCTCGAGGGGTGCGGGCGCGGGGAGAGAACAGCAGGTGGAGGCGCCGCAACGGGAGGCAGGGCACGGCGGTCCAGAGGCGAAGCTCCCTGACGATGACTGCGACGACCCCGCGCGGACTACGGCAGCTGAGCGCCGTCTCACAATCTCTCTCTCTCTCTCTCTCTCTCTCTCTCTCTCTCTCTATCTGGGTTTAGGGTTAGGGTTTCGGGGGTTAGGGTTTCGGGTTTCATTTTTACGCTTCTCTAATTGTTCCGAATATTGTAGCAGAGTTCTTGCCGTTCGTGCTCCATCAACCGCAGCAATGAAGAAGGCTGCTGCCAACAAACGCCGCGCAGGTACTTGAATACTGGGCCAAACAATCACAGTGATTCAATTTGTGTTACATTTCTTGAAGTAGTAATTAGTTTTCCCTCTCATGCTAGAAACAATCACTCCTTATGAACTACAACGCCTCAAAAATTGTATGAGGAACAAGGCGCGGATCGAAGCACTTGGCTTACATACCACCAGAAACGAGTTTGACACTATGGCTCTAATGAAGAGTGCAAGGGCCTCAAAGGGTAAAGATCCTGAACACTCTGAATCCGAGTACGCTCCTGGAGATGATCCTTCCGGTGAAGGACATGAATCTGATGATAGCCAAACAGAGGTCGATCAAAACTATCCTTCATTTCTTAAAGCCTTACCATGTTCCTCATTTCTATTATCTGAAATAATTCTTTGCTTCTGTTGATTGTAGTCAACTAACAAGACTGCTCGCAACAAAACTGGAAGTAAAAGAACTTCAGATGACATGTCTGCTGCTGGAACGTCACCACGTGCTGCTAAGAGAGCTGCTCCTGCTGTTGCACAGCCAACCACGAGGCTCACAAGGTCGCAGAAGGCTGCTCCTGCTCGTGCTGCTGCACAGCCAACTACAAGGGGCACAAGAGCTGCTCCTCCTGCTTCCAGATCCTCCTCTGGTGTCACAATACACCCTACATCTCTCATTCGAGCTAGTGTTTGGGCTCCACCAGTATCACCTGCAAAGTCTGTGAACAACGTCGAACAGCCCACACAGCATTGTCCTCAAGGCTAGATCAAATCACATGCTTCCTACTGTTTCTTTACTGCCTTTAATTTCACAAAGTCTAAGCTTCTACTTCCTGTCTTTATTGTAGATGAGGCCACTCAACAGCAAGATGACCAGGTCCCCTTGACACCTGACGAACACGCTGCAGGTGATGAGTGTGCGGAGGCGCACAATGAAGTACAGACTGAAGGCAAGTAACTAAACTAGAATCTCTTACTGCTGTTCTTTCCTTCAAAAATTCGCCTCGTTATGCAATTGCAAATTGATCTTTGTATAGAGGTAGCGGCAGTTCCAAGGGGACAGAGTATGGGAAAAGGTCTCCAAAAGATGACCCGTGCTAGGCATGGCAAGCTGCCATTGGTGATTCAAGAGGGGAAGGCAAGGCCAGTTCTGCCTGTTGTCGCTGCAAAGTTTGCAACTGAATGTAACATCACAGTCAGAAACCATTTGCCTGTGTTCAAGCATTGGAAGGAATACAAGAAGCATCCGGCCCTTCTCGAACAATTCATGGGAAGTCTTAAAGTAAGTACAGACTTTATGCATCTCCCACTGTAATGGTTATCATGCTGGTGGTGATATTAGGTTTCTTATGCATCTTTGTATTCATTGCTTGCAGTTAAAGTTCGATATGAACACAGATGACGGTTCTGTTCAAAATGCTTGTAATCTTATGATGAAGTCTGCACTTCGCCAACAATGACACAGGTTAAAGAAAAAGTTTTTTGATCCTTTTCCACTCCATTTGGTTCCAACGACTTCTCCTGTGAAATCTTTGAATGATGCACAGTGGAATGAACTTGTTGAATATTGGAAAAACCCCAAGAGGATGGTATGTTTTCTTCTATGGGGCCAAACTCTTAATTTCCTGTTACTAAATATCGATCTGGGATGCATTACTGGTATGTCTTTGACGTAGGCAACATCTGAGAAGAACAAAACCAACCGTGCTAAAGTTAAGTACCATCATACAACTGGGTCGCGCAGCTATGCCGTGCACTTAGACAACTTGATATGTTTCACCTCTCCATTATTACCTGATACTGCAGACAAGTATGCCAGTTTAATATTGTGTTTCCATATTCTCCTTTAGGGAGACAAGTACCAAAATGAAGAACCGAATGCACTTGATTTGTTCATAGAGTGCCACTACAGCAACAAGAAGAAAGGCTACACAGCTCCTGTCCAGTCTGCAATTGTAAGTATTTTAACTCTTACTGTTGTGCTTCTTGTCAATTGTTACTAAATTCCCTGGAGACTGAATTGGAGAACAAGATTTCACTTGCTGTGCTGACTGTTAAAAAAATCCACTGTTTCGCTTGCTTAACCTTGTAGACTGAATTGGAGTACAAGATTTCAGAATCTACAGAAGCTGAAGATGAAGAGAGTGTGAACAGAGCCGTAGCTGAATTTCTTGCTGACAAAAGCAAGAATAGTTAGTTTCTTAAAAATGTGGGCTTGGGGAAAGGCCAGGCTACACCAAGTGCTCGAAACCTTGAAGCACAGCTGGCGGCAGAGAAGAGTGCAAATGCCAAACTACAATTGCTTGTCTCCAAACAAAGAGAAGAAATTGATCAGCTGTCTATGAAGTTCCAGGAATCAGAACAAGCTAGGATCACTGACAAGGCTGACACTGATAAAAAACTGGAGCTTTTGCTTAGTCGTCTTCGCTGTGATTGAAAGCAGGTGGTAATGTGACTGGTTTTTTGGATGTGTGCTCTGGAATGTGTGATGCTGTTTGGTGACGCTTGTCAGATATTTGTGGAGCTTGTAATGTTTGAACAAGCTGGGGCATGCTATTTCTGGAGCTATTGTAATTTGTTTATGTGCTAATGGTATTTTTTAGTATCTAATAATTTCTTAAAAATTGTTAACCATTGTATACGCTACTATAATAATTGGGCCAAAATCTAGCCACTGGGCCGATCCACTGCGCTGGTATCTTGGTATTGTGAAGCTGAGAACTGTGACCATCCTATCATTGTTATAATTGATGATTTAGAGCAATGTTCTGGTGATGTGCTGGGAGAGCTTGTGATGATGCTGAGTGAATGGGTAATTAAAATTCCAATCTTCTTTGTAATGGGGATAGCAACTACCCTTGATGCACCAAAGAAGCTTCTCTCATCAGAGGCTCTTCAACGATTAGAGCCCTGTAAACTTACCTTGGGGTCTCCATCGGATAGAATGAATGCACTTGTTGAGGCCATCCTTGTTAAACCATGCACTGGATTCTGCATCGGCCATGAAGTCGCGAAGTTCCTCAGGAATTACTTTTTTAGGCATGATGGAACAATAACTTCTTTTATTAGCGCTCTCAAGCTTGCATGTAGTAAGCACTTCTCCTTGGAACCCCTGAGCTTTCTGTGCGTTGGAATGCTTGAGGAAGATTGTGAGGAATTTTGGCGTGATAAGTTTGAAGCACTTCCCCAGCAGATACGGAAATATGCTTTTGGTTTTCCCTCATGTGCAAGTGCAAAGATCTCAAGCAATTCTAGCAACAATATTGTAGGAGGACTCTCTAAACTGTTGAAATTGCAAAACGATTGGGGCTCTGTTCTCTTGTGCCTGTATGAAGCTGGAAGACATGACAAAGTTCAGCTTTTGGATATATTCTGCGAGGCGGTCAACCCAGATCTGCAAACTGAAAATGTCCTATTTGTCTCTGAAGTGACTTGTGAAAACTTGTCAGGATTAAAGTCAGGATGTGGTAAAGGATCTATAGCCCAAGTAATTAATACAATAAGGCACCTGCCAATGGAAACTTTATTACATGTCCTTGAAGTTTGGAGCAACCATTTAAAAGGGATGAGTGAGATCAACGACAAAGTGAAAGAGCTTCAGTCAACCACAATCGGTGCAGATAGTTAGGCCGGCAAAGGAAAAGTGGGCTAGGAGATCAGCAGCCAGTACTGGAAATGGTACAGTTCCACTGAATGAGAAAGCTGCTGTTCTATTACAGAATGTTACTAGTAAATATTTGGTGCATGTTGAGTGTTTACCTTTTCATGAAATCATCTGCTTCAAGAATGTTGACATTCTCCAATCTGCACTAATTGGAAATCCAAGAAGAATGGTTCAACTTTATCTGCTGAAGTCACAGAGCCATCTGAAATGCTCTTGTTGCAGGAGTGGAACTGCTGTATCAGGATCCTTGCATGACACATCAATTATGTGCAATCTAGCCCAAGAATATGGGGACGTAATTAACCTTCATGATTGGTACACGACCTTTGAAGGAATTATCAACAGCAAAAATTCAAAAACCAAACGGAAATCCTACAGTTCTCCCTCGAAGAAGAAATCAAAACCCTCGTCTCCGGAGGGTAGAGCTATGATCCAAGCAAGGTTCTGCAGGGCTGTTACTGAGATGCAAATCACTGGCCTTGTACGGATGCCAAGAAAGAGAATGCCTGATCTTGTTCAGAGAATCGTATTTGGTCCTTGATGGTTCTGTGACGACGAGGTCCTTGGTCTAGTTTAGGCCTCAGCGCTTGAGAGATAGTTTTTCTAATTCTTTGAGTAAGAGTTTTTTCGTACAGGTTTTGCCCAAAACTAAAACCTGTGCTGTAACTTTGGGTTCTTTACACCCTTTTCTTCTTAATATATTGATACGCAGCTCTCCTGCGTGTTCGAGAAAAAAAAAAGGGTTCAAAATGGTTCTGTGACGACAAGCTGCTGTACAGGTGAAACAATTCTCTACATGTCAGGATTGGAGTGGTCAAATCAAATCCAACCAAGATAGATTAGCTACAAACTTGAGTTTTGTGGCTCTTAGGTGGTTTTATTGTTGATGGATCTGCAGGCTCATGACAATGTCATGTGCAGATGTGGAAGTTTCGTGCACTTGTATTGGTGCATGTAAAGAATGTAAGTTGGCTGATAATTGGGCAGATCGGCTAAGTTGTGTCGTTGTTTTCCTTGCATAGCAGTATTTAACATGTTTTTGTTGCTTAACTAACACGTTTTCCTTGCATAGCAGATCGGCTAAGTATCTAACATGTTTTCCTTGCATAACAGTTTTAGACATATTTTTCTATAATTAATTTATAGCTATAGTTTTTGTGGTCCAATTGTGATGAAATATTTATGGTAGGCTTATCATTATGTGCTTGAGCTGAAGTATGCATTCAGCAATGGCCAAATTCTAATTTCAGACCCTGGTTATGCTATATTTTGTGAAACTGCTATTTGTCAAATGCGTGTGTATGCTGCCTAACTGCATAGTGTATTAAACTTGCTGAGTCATCGTTGAGGCATTGAAAATCGCTGCAGAATGCAATCATGCCTGCATAAAGTTGATGTGTTGGTCATCGCCTTAAAACTTGTCACAGGTATGCAAGGATCCAACTTTGAGCTTCATTGGGACCTGCCAATGCGTACATGGTTCGGGGATCGCATGCAAGCTCATGGAGCAACAGCAAAAGAAATACATCTTCCAAGAAATCAAATCATTTTCAGCTTGACAATGACAACCATTCCTTGACCCAATTCAGCTTATTGCGCAAACTCAAATACCTGGGCCGTGTTTAGATCATGAAAAATTTTGGACGAAATTCACCATCAATTGAAGATTAGAAGGACTAAACATAATTAGATCTAATTATAAAACTAATTACATAGATGGACGAGAAATCATGAGACGAATCTATTAAGCCTGATTAATCCGTCAGTAGAGGTTGTTTACTGTTGTATGACATTGTTTAATTATGATCCAATAGGCCGTGTTTGGTAAAATCCACGCACGTTTTCCGAAAAAAGAATCTTGTATGCATGGAGTACTAAATGAAGTCTATTTGCAAAACCTTTTTAGGGATAAGTGATATTTCGCGAGACGAATCTAATGACGGTAATTAATTGATGATTTGCTACAGTGATGCTACAGTAACCATCCTTTAATCGTGCGGTCAAAGACCTCATTAGATTCGTCTCGCGATTTACACGGGGGGTTGTGGAGGTGGTTTTGTAATTAGACTTCGTTTACTACTCTAAATTAGTGGTCAAAGTAGGGTGAAAAACTTTTCACCCTACAACCAAACACGGCCTATGTTTAAAAGATTCGTCTTGCAATTTCACCCGGAGATTGTGGGATGAGTTTTATTAGTTATCCATATTTAATATTTCTAATTAGTAGTCAAACATTCAAAATTACTGTATCGCTGGAAAAATTTTGGGAACTAAACGAAACCCAAGTCCTAAAACTACCCTCACATAACAATGGAGGAGCAGGAACAGGCGAACAGCTCTTCCAGCAAACGGAAGAAGTCTACATCACCCCCCAAACTATCAGGGGTGGAACACATAACCCCCTCAACTTTAAAACCGGACATTCCACCCCCTGAACTTTTCAAAACCGTTCAAATCACCCCTGGAGCGGTTTTGAACGGTGGTTGCTATTTTCTTTTTTTAATTTAGAGTTAAATACACCAGCGGCCCTCGAACTTGTCTCCAGGTGCCACTTAGGTCCACGAACTCGCAAAATCGAAATCTAGCACCCTGAACTTGTTAAGTTGTGCCACTTAGGTCCATACCCTTTCAAGGGGCATGAATATATGCAAAAATGCCCTTAAGTTTTATCATCTTCCCTTCCATGCGCCCTCCGCCGCTTCCTCCCCTGCGCCCTCCGCCGCGCTCTCCCCCTCCTAGCTCCCTCCGCCGCCCCTACCCCTCCCTGCTCCCTCTGCCGCCCCCTCCCACTCACTGCTCCGGTGGCTCCGCCACTGAGCGCGTGTGCCGGCCCCGCCGACTCAGCTCCTCCGCTCGATGCCGCGATGCGCCAAGGACGGGGCGGATCCAGGCCACGCTCTCGTTCCTCTCCACCGCGGCCTCCATCGTGTAGCTCCGCCGGGCGGGCGGCGCCGAGCTCCCGGGAAACCTGCTTTTCGTGGAGGCCGGGCTGCAGGCGGCCCGCGCCGCGGCGAGCGGCGCCAAGGTGAGCTGCGTGGTCGGGGACGCGTTCGTGTGGCCCGCGGTGGAGGTCCCACCGCCCTCCTCGCTCCTCGCTCCTCCCTCCTCTGTGCCGGCGCACCCCTCCTCACGGTGGAGGCCATGGCATGGCGGAGGTGGCGGCGGCGCGCCGCCCCCTCCTTCCTCCCTCCTCCTCCTCCTCCTTCCTCCCTCCGCCGCACCGAGCTCGTATCATCTCCCTCCTCGCGCACGCTACTCCACAACACGCACGCGGCCGCGGCCGCGAGCCCCGCAGGAGCTTCGGCCCGCCTCGCCGCCCCTCCCTCCTCCGATGCGGCTTCCTCCGAGCAAGCCCCTCCCTCCTCCGGCGCGGCTTCCTTCGAGCAGCGACGACAAGCGGCGGCGGAACCCTGAGCCCACTCCCTCGCCGGCGCCCCTCCCTCCCTCCTCCCTCCTCCCTCCTACTCCTTGCCGGAGCTCGAGCGGATCTGGGCATCCCCCCGCCTCCTCGCCGGAGCACGCGCGGACTGCCATGCCCGCCGCGCCTGTCCGCTCGCCGCGCCCGCCGCGGCCACCTCACCCGCCATGCCCGCCACGTTCGCTATGCGCGTCGTGGCCGCCACGCCCGCAATGCCCGCTGCGCTCCGCGGCGGCCGTGCCGGCCCGCTCGTCGTGCCCCGGCACCCGCAACGGCGGCGGCCTCGCCCGCCATGCCCGCTGCGGTTGCCGCGCTCGCTGCGCACGCCACGGCCGCCCCCCGCGCGGAGGACAGGGGCTGCGGGACCGGCTCTGTGCCGGGGAGCTTGAGACCGGGGTCACGACCGGCAGCGGAGGTGGTGGCTGCGGCAGAGAGGCGTGGTCCCCTGGGCGCCGCAGGTGGCCGTGCTGCGCCACGCGTCCGTGGGCGCCTTCGTGACGCACGCCGGGTGGGCTTCGGTGCTGGAGGGCGTGGCCAGCGGCGAGCTCCAAGGCGGCGGCGCACTGACGGAGGAAGCAGGGGAGGCGTGGGGGAGAGAAAGAGATAGAATGGGAGGGGGAGGGGATGAATGCAGAAGATAGCAACTTTGGAGGAGTTTTTTGCATATATTCATGCCACGTGGCGCCATATCAAGGGGTATGGACCTAAGTGGCACAACTTAACAAGTTCAGGGTGCTAGATTTCGATTTTGCGATTTCGTGGACCTAAGTGGCACCTGGAGACAAGTTCGAGGGCCGCTGGTGTATTTAACTCTTTAATTTATTTCGGTTGAATCTTTGAAAAATCATAGTAAATCACAGAAAAATCATAAAATGAAAAATCTAATTTTGTTGGACTCCACATGATTAGATCTACACAGTGAACATATAATATAGTATGCGTGAGTACAAAGTTTTTCTTTAGATTTAGATCTATTTAATTACAGATAAAAATTAGATCTAAATCTAAAGCAAAAACTTTGTACTCACGCATACTATATTATATGTTCACTGTGTAAATCTAATCATGTGGAGTGTCCGGTTTTAAAGTTGAGAGGGTTATGTGAAGACCCTGGAACCTGGTGTGGCGGCTGTAATCTTCGGTTTCAGTTTCTTATGGATCTTTTCTGTAATAGAGTAGGGTTGTACTGTTCCCCTTTGGTTTAATACAATTCTCTCCTTTCGCAAAAAAAAAACTTATCAGGAGAACAGTGAAGTTGTTAGAAGAGTCAAAGATCTATTGGACCTTAGTTCATTGAAGTTAATTAGTTATTTGCTTAGAGGTCAAATATAGTACTCCTTAAAGAGAAAATATATATCAATCTAATCAAATCTCTTCATTTGGAACGGAGGGAGGAGCTGATATGGTTTGATTCAAACCACCTCCCCCCCCCCCCAAAAAAAAAAGAAAAACATGGTTTGATTCGTTTGAACGCGTCGAGTTTATTGGCCACGCGCGCGAGCCCGCGCGCTGCTTGTTTGTTGGGCCGATCGTGGGAATTGGCCCAGTACATTCTTGGCTGGTGGGCCATGGATAGGGAGTGGTGGCGGCGGGGGAGGGCTCGCTGTACCGGCCGGCGCCGAGGTTTCAGGGACTGGGAGCGCACGTGCGCCCATGCGGCGCGCCTCCCCGTACTCGTATGCCGTCCTCGAGCGCCTCCTCCAGCAGCACTTCCCCTTCCCGCGCCGCCTCCTGTAGCTGCACGCGCTCCTCCTCACCTCCGGCGCGCTGCTCCCCGACACCAAACGCTCCCCCGCCACCGTCACCGCCTTCCCCTACAATTGCCTCGCCCACGCGCACCTCCGCTTCTCCGCCGCATCCCCCCCGTCGGCCCCGCTGCGCCTCTTCTCCGCCATGCTCGCCCGCGGCGCGCGCCCCAACCGCCACTCCTTCCCCTCCCTCCTCAAGTCCGCCGCCGCCTCGGGCTCCGCCGCCGCCGCGGGGGCACTGCACGCGCAGTGCCTCCGCCGCGGCCTCGCGAGCGACCGCTTCGTCGCCTGCTCGCTCGTCAGCGCCTACGGCCGGACGGGCCACCCCGCGCGCGACGCGCGCAAGGTGTTCGACGAGATGGAGGGGAGCCCGGACCTGGCCGCCTGCAACGCCCTGCTCGATGCGTTGTGCCTTGCCGGGGACCTCGAAGCGGCGGGGACCTTCTTCGAGCGGATGCCGGCTAGGGACGCCGTGACATGGACGACGTTCGTGTCTGGGCTGTCGCGCGGTGGCCGGCACCGGTGCGCTCTCGAGGTGTTCGGGGGATTTTTGCTGGGTAACATGGGACGACGGCTCGAGGAGGCCACGTTGGTCAGCGTGCTCTAGGCATGTGCAAACCTTGATGGTGCTGAGGGGCTTATGTCGGGGATGGCTGTCCATGCGTACATGGTCCGGCATGAGGTTGAGCCCACTGCGTTTCTCGGCACAGCTTTGGTTGACATGTACGGGAAGCATGGGAGGCTTGGTGGGTGTACAGGAGCTTTTGAGTTTGTCTGCAGGAAGGAGGTTTGCACATGGAATGCGCTGCTTTTGGCATTAGCTAATCATGGGAAGGAGGCTGAAGCGCTGGTTAAGTTTGACATGATGAGGGCTGAAGGGTTCTCGCCAAATCAGATCACCTTTGTTGCTCTGCTGATGGCTTGTGCTCGTGCAGGAATGGTGGAGATTGGGTTATACTGGTTTGAGGCCATGGTCGCCAATTACAAGGTGACACCACTGATGGTCCATTATGGATGTGTTGTGGACTTATTAGGCCGTGCTGGCCGTTTTATGGATGCCATTCAAGTTATAGAGAGGATGCCCTTCGCGCCCGATGCTTCTGTGTGGGGTGATCTTCTTGGGGCTTGCAGGCTCCATGGAAATGTGGAGCTTGCAGTGGAGGTTGGGAAGAAACTGATGGCCCTTGGCCCCCAGCAATCAGGTCGATATGTCACTGTTAGGAATGTTTTTTTAGAAGATGGTAATTGGCAGGCTGGTGTGAGAATCGGAGAGGTGATGCAGGAGGCTGGAATCAAGAAGATAGTAGGGCAGAGCAGTGTGGTGCTTCATGGTCATGCCATTCTTTGATTACCGTACATTGCAAAATGCGTTGGTCAAGAACAGATGCTCATTAATGATTCTTAACATATGTTTCTTCACATTGGACCCGTTCCACATGGGTATAATATAGCTTCAAAGAGATGTAAGTACCAAAAATTCATTGCTTGGGTTGCCCTTATTCATGCACCTTATGCCCTTAGGCAATATAAACCATAGTTCTACCGTGAAAATGTTGTGGAAATTTTTGCAACACAGTCATACTTGAACCAGTCTACTGATTATTGAATTTGCAGTATGCATGCATACATTTTTGGCACGCATACATTTTGGAAATGGATGCATGAAGCATTGAAGCTATTGAAAAGTTTCTAGCCACCCATGCGAAGAAGAGACAGATGTGGTGTCAGTGTCTGGGAGCTCCGACTCCAAGCATTGTGACTCCAGGAGTCCATGTGGGCCAAGGAGCTTAAAGAATCACACGCTTCAACCTTCAAACCAGGTAAATTTGCTCCATATGTCCAGATAAACAGTTCCTTCTGTGGTATAGAACTGAAGACATTTTTACTATTTGGAACATTAAGAGTTCCCTACTCTTATTTGCTTGAAACTAAAAGGCTTTCTTTTTGTTATAGAATAATAGAATTGCCTTGATCAGGAAAAACAATCCAAGCTCAGTTTAGTGCGTAGACTGAAGAAACAACCTCCCTCGTGTTTCTACAATTCGCAGATGATAGGGTCTTTGCTGGTTTTCACCTAAAAATGTGTTAAAACTCAAGCTGGGTATCTATGTACAAATTACATACATGTAGATATCATTCATGAATGACAAGTTGACAACATATGCAGTTGTAGGTCTCCAATTATGAAAATGTTGCATTATATCGTAGCGCATTGTTGAAACAGCTTAATAGATATGTACCACTTATATACATCACCAAGTATCATACACAAGTATCCAGTGTAGAAGTATGTTTCAAAAAAATAAAATGTGTAGAAGCACCATCAATGTTGCAAGAGCTATGCAAGGATCAGTGTAGACACCTCCACGCTGCTGTATGTCATTTCATCCAAAGGGGCAGCCATTGATGGTGATCCTGCATGTTTTTTTACATAATAATTGTCTTCACAGTCATTAATTGCATCCATGTGGAGCCGCCTCAACATTTGTAGGCGCTCTGCTACTTCATTGTTGGCCTGTCATCTCCACTTGGGCATAGGCAGTGCACTGCTAGTTGGGCTAGCTTCTCAAGCACCGCCATGACCGCCTCATCTATAATTTCGATGTCCAGCATCAGTTGGTGCTTATTACGTCGAAACATTAAGAGAAAGGTATGCGCCAGTGATTTCTTTTCGTTGAACCTATCCTCAAACATAGCCCTTTTTCTTGTGATCAACTCCAGAAGAACTACTCCAAAACTGTAGACATCACTTTTCTCTGTCAGCTGATGACTGACAAAGCTCTCAGGGTCAAGATAGCCAAGTGTTCCTTGTACAAACATGATGAACTCATTTTCGTCCATTGACTTCTGTGCTGATGCTCCAAAATCTGCAATCTTTGCATTGTGCTGATCATCCAACAGGATATTGGCAGACTTGACATCTCCGTGTAGAATTGTGCAAGATATCGATGAATGTAAATAAGCAAGAGCTTCTGCTGATTGTGTGGCAATCTTCAGACGGAGATCCAAGGGGATTGGTGATGTACGATCAGCACCATGAAGGAACCTGGATAGAGTTCCATTGGAGACAAACTCGTACACCAACATTGGGACATCTACATCCAAGCAACAGCCTAGTAACCTCACGATGTTTCGGTGGTTGATTTGAGACAAAATTATTATCTCATTGACAAATTCTTCCCTACAGTCATCATTTATTACCTTAGACTTTTTTATGGCAACCTCTTTGTGGTCATCCAAAGTTCCTCTATAGACCATTCCATGACCACCACATCCAAGCACTCTATCTTCACTATAGTTGTCTGTGGCTTTCTTTATTTCCTTCTCTGTAAGAATATGAATCGTGTGAACCTTCCTTGCCCTCATTTCATCATATAACTTGAGACCTCCATTTTGTCTGAAATATTCTTCTTTCTCCATCATGTGCCTTTTCCTTTGTAATTGCATGATGTACAAGCATGCCAAGGCCATCAACACGATTGCAGAGACACTGAGGCCTGCAAAATTAATTTTTAACAAAGGGAAACAGATTCTAGTAAACATCGTCTTCTTTTTTGCTTAGGGTGTATAGAAGTCATGATCTTCCCAGGTCCGTAAAACAGAAATTAAAATGGGATTTGTAAAGATTCTCTTTTTCGTAGGAAGTAGAATTTCTTCAAACAGTAGGACATTTGTTATGATATTCATTGGGC
>NC_053151.1:560000-570000 GCF_016808335.1 Panicum virgatum
GAGTGGATATTTGATCAGATCCAATAGCCAAAGCCATCATCGCCATGGCTACTGACTTGTATATGCCTGCAAGATTGGCAGGTATCTTTGTTAGGACCAATACAATATGAGATGGAAAAATTAGGATAGTCATTACAGGAAGAAATTTAAATAGACTAACCTTGGTATTGGCCACACCAATCTCACAACCAGCATTGATATGAACTCCACAGTGTGTTTTTCTCGACAGCGTGCTTCCAACAGTATTTGTTATGCCAACACAAAGGGCACCGTTTTCTAGTGCATAATCAAGAGCAAGGAGGGTATCTGCTGTCTCCCCTGACTGACTAACAAAAACTGCAGTGTCTTCCCTATAGATGGGACCTTGTCTGTCTAGCAAGTCACTTGCAACCTCCATAGTTACAGGAATACCTATGATCCAAATAGAGCAAGGAAAAAGGACTTTGTGAGAACCGCCCAATTTGCCCTCGGTTTAGGTAAAATTATTGATTAATCCTTTAAGATGAGGGCTAGTACGTGTCCGTCTCTCGACACACCACGTGCCAATCCACACCTTAGAGGCACTTAATCAACACAATTCACCAAGAACGAGAACAAACCCGGTAGTCCCGGTACATATTTGCCACATGCCAGGATTAAGCACACGTACCGTTAAACAAGCGCGTACATTGCCGATGATCCACAAAGAGTAATTTTACACACTTAAAATTACAAGTTTGATATAGGAGAGTTCAACTAACTTCCATTACAAGCCTTGGGCTCACGAAAACCATATTAAATAGAAACTTAAAGATTATTATATCTACATATTCTCACGGAGTTCGATTACGATAAAACCTACTACGATGATGATGTCTTGCTCAAGGACACCATACCAGCCTCAACGACCTACTCCTCCCCCGCACCAGAATCGGCGGGGTAGAAGTGGCCGAACACCACTTCCGACTCACCTGCAACTAGATTTAGAAAGCAACTTGAGTACAAAAGGTACTCGCAAGCACTACAAAAAATCTGTTGATCCATGATGATTAAATTTCGTCACAGATCACTAAAATACCATCATAAAGCAGTATCTATGACGATCTCAAATAGCGTCATGTATTGAGCGTCACAGATCACACCTCGTGACGTTCCTTAAATTTTCGTCATAGATTGTTTGATCCATGACGTTTCGAAACCGTCATAGAATGCCCCTGGCCCCCAAAGCCCAACCCAAACCCATTTTCTATGACGAAAATAAACGTCATAGATAGCCGCCACATGGATGATGACGTGGCTGCCTACGTAGACGATGACAGGACTGTGGCTGCTTATGTGGTTGCCTACATGGACGATAGCGTATCTGCCTCCGTGGATGATGACATGGCTGCCTACATGGATGATGGCGTCACCAGATTTCCAGCCCACAGCCCATAAAAAAATCTAGTACAACAATTTCAATAGTTTTTTCAGCACATTTTAGGATTCCAATTCCAACCCATGGATCTCATTTCCAAAAATTAAACAGAACAGTCATCACATCAAATACAACAACTTTTCATCCAGTATTACATCAAATACAAAGTCTTTCTTCCAACACATCAAGTACAAGTTTTCATCCAGCAAGAATTTTTATTAGCAACTTGTTGCCGTGCTGAACAAAAAAGAACAGAGAACTCTCGATTTTCTTCAGTTCTAATTCTGTTCCATGGCTTCTGTTCTAATTCTCCAGTTTTTTCTGAAATTAAGAGAACAAATGTAATATCAGTGCTTAAGAGTATGCAACTTGTTGCTGTGCAGAGGAACAGAGAAATCTCGTAAGAGTGTGCAACTTAGGCTAGTGATATTCATCAACCATTTCTATTTTTGCCTCGGTGGATTTTGAACATGTAATAAAGGAAGCCAAGTTCAAAATTAGCATAATTCACTAGTAAATTGTATGAAATCAACAGATACAATGAAGTTTGAATTGCAATGCAGTATAGCAAATGAAATTTGAACATGAAGCAGTCACAACAACAAGAGAAAACATATCATTTTTTAGTAAGGATCATACCGAATTTGCTTACTATGTCAAGGTTGAATTTGACCTTTTTATCCAGGGCGGCTGGACCTGAAAACCAATATCAATTGAAGTAACATAGCATATTGTAATAAAAAAAGGCACATCAGAGAGAGTATTAGGGGGTGATTCCTTTCCTTCATGTAACTCAAGTTATGTTACCCATCTAAGTAGATTGCAGCAGCTATTTTCAGTCACTAAGTTATAGTTAGCAACGAGAAGTCTCGACAAGTGCTATTTTCAGCCAAATAATTAAACAAAAGCAGCACCATAGGCATGGACAAGGGCTGACAGCAAAATAAAAAAAATGACATGGCCAAGTGCTCGGATGAACATAAATAAAAATCAGTGGCATGGATAAGTTATCAGACTACCAGCAGTAGCATTATAGGCATGGACAAGTGCTGAACTTAATAGAAACAAATATCATTGGCATGGACATGTGCTTAGAATTAACATAGCAATCATCATTGACATGGACAACAACACATCATATAAACAGAAATAATATCATTGTTATGGGCAAGTGCTCAAATATAACAAAATATCATCACAAGCATGGGCAAGTGCTCAGATATATAACACTATAGCATTCTTATAGTTAAACAGAAATTCATTGGAACCATGCAGAGGGGTTACGAGAAGGGGGCACTCATGGTTTTACCATAGCAGCAGGCAAGAATTCAACCCAGCAGAACGGAAGCGAGGACAAGCAGATCCACTCGATTCCTTCATAGATCAAAGGTGTGAGGAATCTACGAGATTTACATGTAATCCTATGCAATTAGATGCTAAAAAGGAACAAATCAAGAGGGGGTACAGAAATTACTTGCCTCTGCACCACGAGTTCCACAAAATTGACGCTGCAAATCGAAAAAGATGAGAAAGAGGAAGGGGATTAGGGTCTGCACGAAATTGATGAGAAGCATAGAGGAGAGTGATTTCCAGGAGAGGGGACGAGGGCGCAATGCGTGGATCTTGGAGCAGAGAAGAGGGCAGTGGTCGCCGCCGGTGAGATGGGCGAGGAGCCGCCGGAGATGTCGGACGCAGGAGGTGGATGACGCAGATCCATGGATGAGCGAGGTGGCCGACCGCGAGTCCTTGAGGGCAAGGAGGCCGTCGCCGGATCTAACCTCCGTGCACGGCTACCTCCACATGCTGTCGTCGAGCACGGACGGCGGCGTCGACGCCGGCTCACGCACGAGTGCTGGCGCCGGTGCTGGCATGAGGAGGCTGAGGACGAGCGGCGATTCGAGCTGCACGGGGGGGATTAGGGCGCGGGGAGAGAGAGGCTGCGGACGAGCGGTGCCTCCGGCGATGCAGGAGGACGCCGGCTCATGCGTGGCGGCGGCGGGACTAGGGTTTGTGCAAACTGAGGGGATGAGATGGAGGTGCCGCATCTTTAATTTATTTAGTGCTGTGAAATTATGAGTTTGCACCCCACATGGTGTATGTAAACTTGGTGACCACATGGGCATTAGAGTAAATTTCTTGTGGGAGCGTTTTTGGCCTGGTGGGTTTCACTTCGGGTTCCCGCGCGGCCACACAAACATGAGGAGAGTGAGCTGTCTATGATGAGTGGGGTCCGTGTAA
The DNA here is from genome assembly GCF_016808335.1 of Panicum virgatum. Taxonomy (NCBI): domain Eukaryota; kingdom Viridiplantae; phylum Streptophyta; class Magnoliopsida; order Poales; family Poaceae; genus Panicum; species Panicum virgatum. Next base: position 563,635 of record NC_053151.1, read on the forward strand.
GCGGGGGACCACACGTTGGTGGCACGTGTGTGTGGGGTGGTGTAGATGCTAATGCTGCAGTGGGTGGCAGGCTGGGAAAAATTGAATCTCCCGCGTTAGATGAATGTTGTTTTCAATTGCAACTTCGGCTCCTACCGAGTGTTTTTTTCTATTTATTGCACCATTATGAAGTAATACATAAAAATAATTATCTTATATATGCCAATAGTTTTTTTTATATATAGTACACTATGTATAAGTTATTTTGTAGAAGTTTCAATAATTTTATAATTCATTTTATATTTTTAATAGTTTAAATCATTTTTTGCGGGTTTAATGAAATTATTTAGAATTTGAACTATATGTATCTCAAATAATATTTAAAAAAATCTCAAAAATATTATTTAGGTATTTATGTTCTGTTATAGCTTGTATCATAAAAATAGATAAAATTTCAAATGTTTGTTAGGGATAATTCAACCTTCTACTTGCCCCCTTTTACAAAATAATGATAATAATACCTAAAACTTCTGCGAAAATTCTGTAAATTGCCATAGAATCATTTTATGGGTGTATAAACTTTACATAAAAATTTCATAAGATTTTATGAAAATTGAAGTATACATTGTTCATAAATGGATAGATATCTCACATTGTTTCATACAACTTAAGTCAAACTTTGAATTTTACACACCTCATAACATGTTCAAACTCGTATGCATCTCAATTTTGGACACCACCTTATGTTGACCATAACATTGAAAAATATCAAGTTACATAAGCAATTGTTATGCAAAAACATGCTTTTCAATGCTCTATTTAGTTGGAATAAAACATGTCATATGAAAATAATCAAGATATAGCAATTAACATATAAACAAAAGCCACAGAATAAAATATTTTGATTTTAGAAAAATTCAAAAAAAAAGAACCATAAAATTTGGAGTTGTTATGAGGGAGAAATACTGATTACAAAATTTAATTCTAGATTAAAAAGAAAATGATGAATCGCACATGTGTTCTTCAATGTAGGGCCACGTTTCAACATAATATATAAAAATTGTATTGCCCCTGACCTCCACAAACGAAGCTTCGGCAAACTGGTAGGGTACTAGGATCTCGTCTTGGTGACCCCGGGTTTGAATCCTAAATGTCCCATTTTGCCTCTTTGTTTGAATTAAAACATGGGATAGCTTGTTATAAAATATTCAATACCTGACATGGAACTAAAACCGATGCTGTGGTGTAATGGAAAGGTGGGTGCCTTGTATCCCTGGGGACCAGGGTTCGAAACCCTCCACCCCCATCGCTACTTTATTTTTCTTTTTAACCCATACTGATAATTTAACAAAACAAAATAACGCCTAGCATTAATGATGGCATAGCTCATTAGTAAGTCATTTTTATTATATGTTTGAGATTTGAGACTAAGTCATTTTTATTATATGTTTGAGATTTGAGACTAGGTTTCGAATCTCATATGTGAAAATGTTTTTGCTCTTTTAAATAACTAATTAAGACAACATTGTGAAGCAAAATGCAAAACTAACAATCTTATAGATCCCAATAAAAAAGAACTAGCTCGCATCTTGTGTTTATTTGTTTATGAAATATGCCTCAAACTAAAATCTGGTAATAGAATAATACGCATATTTCCAACATGATTTGAATGTAATTAAAACTAAATAACGAACCATGGCACAACCAAGGAGTGGGCCTGGTGGTTAGTTGTGATCGACTCAAACCCACCGTGCCTGTATAAAAATGATGAATGCCAAAACATATACTAGTCAAAATAACTATGACGATTTTTGTGACATTAATGCTGAAACGTCATTGTTTTGTGGGCTCGATTATGACGAATTCAATAAAACGTCATATTTTGTGGGCTCAATTATGACGAATTCAATAAAACGTCACAAAGTTCTGGGCCTAGGGTCCATACCTTCAAATTCGTCATAGATTGTGTGCAATTGTGGCGCTCTATTAAAATGTCATAAAATTTTCGTCATAGATCACCACATTTCTTGTAGTGAAGACTTACGTGATTAAATAAATAAGGATCATGCAAAGGCTCAATTAAAAGCTTTAAGGTTAAGTAATTATTGCATAAGCAAGAGCTTCCTAAACTATCACCTAGCAAAAAATTAATTAATCTTGCCCAACCCCAAATAATTTTAGTTGCCTTAACGTTCTAGTACTCACTCACAACCCAATACAACTGCATTGCCCAGCAGCGCTACAATCCTACTACTAGCACTCAGGACAATGGGTGATTCCCACTTTCTCAACCCCGGTAAAAGGCTCAAAAGGTTTCCAGAGGGTAAAAAGGTTTTCCTACGCTCCCGCTACCCACACAGACAAGAGGGGTTAAGCATATCTTAATTAAACAAGTGAAGCAATAAGGAAGAAGCAGCTCTAAGACGAAGGAAGAAAGTTAGCATTTTACCTTAAGTTCAAATTTTTAACGAAAATAAATCTTAATGCAAGTGATCAAATTTTATTTTTACCCACACCCTACTAAGCAAATTTTAGGTTCACTTTATGAAAACCGAGTATGAGGCCGTAATCAAGGGGTTGGAGCTGTTGCTGGAAATCGGCGCCGATTCAGTTGAAATAATCGGCGATTCACATCTGGTCCTCAAGCAGATTTCTGGCGAGTATGATTGCAAGGATGACACTCTACGGCTTTACCTTGAAGAATGCGATCGATTGTCCCAAGGGTTTCGGCTGATGACACTGAAGCATGTGCCCAGGGGGCAAAATATGGAGGCAAACGACTTGGCACAAGCAGCATCTGGGTATAAGCCGACTCTCGACGCAGAAATAATAGAGTTGGACGCCGACGATTGGAGGAAAGAAATTGTCGACTATCTAGAGAACCCGTCGAGTTCGGTGCCCAAAAAGTTGAAGATAAAGGCCCTGAAGTTTGTGCTGATCGACGGAGACCTATACTTTCGTACTTTGGAAGGGGTACTGCTCAAGTGTTTGAATCTGGAGGAATCCCTTAACGAGGATCCATTGGAGGGCAAGTCTGGTGCCAGCAGCCGCGGTAATTCCAGTTCCAATAGCGTATATTTAAGTTGTTGCAGTTAAAAAGCTCGTAGTTGGACCTTGGGCTGGGTCGGCCGGTCCGCCTTTCGGCGAGCATCGACCTACTCGACGCTTCTGCCGGCGATGCGCTCCTGGCCTTAATTGGCCGAGTCGTGCCTCCGGCGCCGTTACTTTGAAGAACCCTGGCCAAAAAAAATGGAAATGGCCCACAACGTGATGGAAACGGTTCATTTCGATCCGAAATGTTGTACATGGCACCCGCACATGGAACTATGTCCATCCGGGTGGAAATGAACCATGCTAGGGTGAAAATAGACGAAAAACGTGGGCTATAGGTCATGGGAGGCGAAAACATTGGCCGAACGACCATTCGGTATGTAACCCTGTACAAAAAATGGAAACGGCCCACAATGGAATGGAAACAGTTCATTTCGGTCGGAAACACATGGAACTATGTCCATTCGGGTGCAAACGAACCATGGTAGGATGAAAATAGTTGAGAAACGTGTGTTATAGGTCACGGGAGGCAAAACATGTCCAAGTGCCAAAGTCCAATTCGATTTTGGATCAAGCCAAATCCATTCTCAGGTCTAAGTGCAAGTGGTGGGACGATAGTGTGTCCGTCCAAACCTTTTGCCAATTGCTGCGCGCCACGACAGGGACCCACGCGTGCCTTGACTAAGGCTTCGTTTGGGAGGCCCAAACCCTGGGTGGAACCCGGCCTTTTCCCTGGGCTGTCTCCCCTCGTGGAAATTAGCCTCGGGTCGCGGCGGCTTTTTTTATTTTTATAATTCTTTTAATATTTTTTTACAGATTTAATACACAAAAACAAATTTTACAAAACTAGCCCTCTGGCGCCCGAGGGTGGGACGCTAGGGGCCCCACCATTGGGCGCCAGGACCCATTTGCAAAAAATTTATATGCAAATGGGTCCGGTTTCCTTTTTAAGTTTTAAATTCAAAACAGTGAACTTGTAAAATCGATATAAATTCATAGAAAAATCAGAAAAATGAAAATCCAAATATTCTGAGTTTGTAGTGAATATATCTACAATTTTTGTTACATGGACTTTTGCATTTGACCACTGGTTTTTGAGTTATTTAAAATGTAAGTTAAATACACCCTAAATTAGAACTCAAGTTACACTTACTATCTGCATGTCATCTTTTGCCAGTGAACTCATCTTTTGCCAGTGAACTACACGTTATGCATCTAGCCTTGTGTAAAATTTGTAGGCCCAGTACTTGCTCATAGCTTAGTGTTAAAAATAGATCTTTAAATATGCTTAATTTAGGTGTACTGTTTATTCCAGTATCTATACTATGTTCTAAAGGCTGAAACCTTTACAGTAGCCTTTATTTAGTCCCTAGAATCTATAAAAAAAGTTTGAGAATTTTTAGTTAAGCACAACTGGACCAAATGATTTATGGTTAGGGTAAATACACTAAATCAAGAAAAATAGTTTCTGAACTTAGAAAAATATAAATTAATTTCTAGAACCTCTAATTAGTGATATATCCATGTTAGTAAGGTTTGAGCCTCTGAAACTTAATCCATGCCGCATGAAAAATAACACAATTTATCTATGTATTAAGCCAAACTAAATTATACACGGAGCTCTGGTAACACAATTGCAAATGGGTCCTGATGTCGGGGGGGGGGGGGGGGGGGCGCCAGGCCCATGGGGGCGGGGGCTAGTTTTGTAAAGATTTTTTTGTGTATTAAATCTGTAAAAAAACATTAAAAGAATTATAAAAATAAAAAAAAGCCGGTCGAGGCGCTATGGCATTTGGAAGGGGCCCGGCTCCCCCGTATCGAGGGTCCGGGCGGCTCTTCCCCAGGGCGGCGCAAGATGAGGGCATCGCGAGGTGGCGCAAGGCGAGGGCAGCACGGAGGCAACGCCGTCTTCAGCGCTCGGGAACCGCCGCCGCCGCCGTTGTCCACGCTCGGGAGCTGCCACACCGCTGCCGTCCGTGCTCGTCCTCCGCCTTCTGTCCTCGGCCGCCTCCGCCGTCGTCCGCGCTCGGTGGCCCCCGTCTTCCGTGCTCGGCCGCCTCCGCCGTCGTCCGCGCTTGGCGGCCCCCGTCTTCCGTGCTCGGCCGCCGCCACAACCCATCCTTACCTCGTCCTCCGCCAACTGCGATGTGAGTCCATCACCTTCCCTTCCAGCTCTCCACCTCCGCCCGCATCTTGCTGCCCCGCTAGGGTTTACTCACTCTACTCACATCGATTCTTGTAGATCTTGGGGAAGAAGATGAAGCCTAGTTCTTGTTCTCGTAGATTCTTGTAGTACATATTTAATTCTTGTAGCTGCATTCGTGTTTGGCTGATCGGACTTGCCGAGTATTCTTTGCGAAGCAGCCATCGTGGGTGTTTGTGCTTCACGGTTGACAGTTCTTTTTTCTATTTGGGTTATGCAAAAAAATGAATGAATGTATTGGATTTGGATACAGGTAGCGTTGTATTGCGAGTGAACACAATACCACTGAGTTGACAAATCACAAGAAGATGGCTGAACTCTACTCTTATTTCAGTCAGCTGTTGCAATCTTGCGGAGAAACAAAGAACTGTGAGTATTTATTAGTATATTTGCTCAAGTAAATTTTCCTTAATAATACTTGTAGGCTTAGCTTATTAATTCTCTAAGAAGTTGCTCCATACTCATTAGTGTTCAGAATTTGTATATCTGATTGGCTCAAACAACTTTGAGTTTGTCCAGGCTGTTCTAAAATTACTTTTGTAGGTACATGATGTGTATTGTTCTGTCTGGATTAAAATTATGTTGAAAGGCATGTGATAAGCACATACCATCTTAACCCTTCTAGTTTGTACTTAGAAATATATATCTTTCTCGGACGCAGATACATGGTGAAACAATACGGGGGAACTCGATGCTTTAGAGTAACGGAAAGTGAAAAATATGGCCTACCTTTTTCTCACGGTATCTGTAATGTTGCTAGAACATTTTCAGAGCTCAACTTAGTGACATTGTGGTCGTCTAGTTCAACTTCTTTTATACAGTGCAGAGTGCTTCTTCTGTAACTTACTGTTCCTCTTTTCTCTTGTCCCTTTATTGGCCAGATCTCTACATATCAGGGCATGCATGGGTCAACTACAGATCTCTCATTGACCATTATTGGTGTTAGCTTGAGTCTTGGTTTTTAGGGTATGTATCCCTGCCAATGATCTCCTTGGTGTAGCTGTCATCACTGTCCCAGTGCATGTTATGTACATTACCATGCTGTCTTGTTTCTTGAAAAGTTAGCCATATTAGGCCCCTGTTCCTACCTACAACTTCTTATTATTCAATGGTAATACCGTAAGCTATATCAT
>NC_053151.1:575000-637500 GCF_016808335.1 Panicum virgatum
CGACTACTCTCCCTGACGGTACGTACGAGTTGGTGCCGGAGTCCGAGAGTGAGCAGCGAGAAGCTCAAGTTAATCTAACTGAAATCACTGAAGACCTAAACCAGAGTTCAGAAGAGCCCAAGGCTAGCTCCGCTTAGGAAGACAAGCCCCGGAGCATGTCCTACCTATTCTAAATTTATGCAACTATTATATTCCTATTTATTTGTGCATTTAAGTTGCAGGAATTGTTTGGAACCTTAGTTGCATGAACCTAGGTACCTATGTTTGAACACTAGTATGTGTAGGTCGCTAGTTGACTATGCTAATGGTTTGGTAGAAGTCGAGTGATTTCCTGTCACTCGCGAGCTTATAGGAGTTGAATGACTACTACGCACTGTAATATAAGGTTTACGGGCGGGGTTGTGGTACTCATGATATCCCGTCTGTTTAGTGAAAATGGATAAGGCCGCGGTGTGTGGTAGTGGTGGTTAAGCGTTTGAACGTACTAACCACATGCCGAGAATATGGTAATCGGTAAGCTTAAGTACCTGATGGAACCGGCCGTGGAACATACTCCCCACTGTCTGGTCTATGGTCACGCACGGGTGCAGGGCACCCTAGGGCGGTGGGCCTGTTTCATGCCCAGGGAAAAAGGGGAAAAATCGCGTGGGTGATTGCATTTCCCCATGCGTGTGTTTAGGTCTGCCTGGCCAGGTTAACAAATTCGATTCGAATCGTCCGTCTCTCACGGATATTGAGACTGCTTAACCCTTTTGCCACATAGAGTAAGAAGTGGAATAATGATGATGAAAAATATGATTGAATGATGAAAAATAATTGTTTCTCACCATGTATGTTTTAGGATAGATGCTAATGTAGAATGGTTAATCAAACTAGAACTTGAGCGCTAAAATCGGAAAATAAGGACTCACTCTTTCTTGCTTTCCGGCAAAGATAAACCCCTCAAGCCAAAAGCCTTGCATGTCTAGTTAGAGGGCTAGTTATATCCTAGTCGGGTAAGCCTTGCTGAGTATTAGTATACTCAGCCTTGCTTGTGGCTCCACTTTGTTTTCAGGTGATACTTTTGAAGATCAGATAGCTAGTTTGACTTGGTCGTGTGTTTTACCGCCTGGTTGGTCGGTGGAGTGGGATACGCACCAACGATGACAATGCCGAGTGATGTCATGTACGGGCTTCATCATGACGTCATGTATCGTCCTTTAGAACTCGTTTTATTTCCGCTGCAGTGAACTCTGAACTACTTTCTTTTCGAACTTAAATTACCTTTCGGAGTTTCGAAACTGGTTTGTAATAATTAAGTTAAGACTCTGTAATGTATTGTATCTGTGAAATGTTGTACTCTCTGCACTCACATTCGTGTGGGTTGCATGTAAGCTTTGGGTTCGATTGACGCTCAGGTGGATTCTTCGGGACTTTACCCGACATAACTGCCGAATTACTCCGTTTGAAGTGTGGGTTAGCCGGGATTATCTTTAAGATGATGGTTAGCGCACTTGAGCCAGATTAATTAGGGCGGTACTGCCACAATAGGTCAGGTGGCACGCCCTGCGTCTTCAATAAGCCGCGGCGTGTGCTGGAATTGCGGGCCGTCGACGAGGGAGCAGTGCCGGCCAGCACCCCGGCAACCTCCCGGCTCTTCGTGTTGCCTGTCGCTGCTCGCCGGTGGTTTTCGACCGACAACACATTCTGGCACGACATTCTGGCACGCCCGGTGGGACACTTCTCGGCAACAACGTCCACTGCAACAATGTCTGGAGCTCAAGATCAAGAACCCGCTCCCAATCCCATCACGTATGAAGAGCTCCCTCCTGAACACAAGAAGAAGTATGATGAGATCAAAGCTCTGTTGGAAGCCGATCTCATCGGCTCTTTTGAGAGAACCCAGAACCACGGCATTAAGTGGAAGGGATTCTCACCTGAAGGCGCTCTCGATAACGTAGATTTGTCTGTACCATCAGAAGAGCGCACCAGGGCCCTGCGTCAGGAGATGAACTACATGGTGGCCCATACGCTTCATCGGCACTCTCAGAGCCTGATGAACGAGCTCGAGTGCGTGGCGCATTGCGTCATCCAGGAGATAATCAAGAACTAGTACTCTCCATCGGGACCAACCCTGGGAAGTCACACAGAGGAAGCTGCACTGCATTCTAGGCCGCTATTGCCGTTCTCATTTGCGGCTCCAAAACCACAAAATTCGCCGATCTACATCGTCCACAAGATCGGCGGTGATCCTGGAGAAGGCCAATTCCTCACCGAGCCACCCACCCCGCACGGCTATACGTGCGCCTACATCCCTGACAGCGTCAATCCAACACGATCGGTGCAGATGGTAAACCCAGGAGCTTCTGGAGCAGACACGGAGAAACAAGCGTGGTTGGCAAAGTACGCTACGGGGCCGAGTGCTGAGCCATCGGCCCCAGGAGTTCTTAGTGTGGAGCAGGTCAGTGCAATACTGAGAGACCAGTTCGACATCCTGCCCAAAAGGAAAGCGATCGGCTATTTCAAGCCGTATCCAAATGACTACGACTTGATCCCGTTGCCTCCCAAGTATCGGCTTCCTGAGTTCACCAAGTTCAACGGGTCAGAAGGAGCCAGCTCCATAGAGCATGTGAGCCGATACTTAACGCAACTTGGGATGATCTCGGTCTCGGATCCGCTGAGGGTCCATTTCTTCGGCCAATCTCTTACAGGCCCAGCTTTTGGATGGTACGCGTCATTAGCCCCAGATTCGATTCGAACTTGGAGGCAGCTGGAAGATCAGTTCCATACTCAGTATCACTCAGAAGCTGCTGAAGCTGGAATTGCCGACCTCGCCCAAGTCAGGCAAAAGCGAGGAGAGACTATGTCGGAATACATACAGCGCTTCAGAGAGGTCAAGAATCGATGCTACTCATCGCGCATCACAGAGAAGGAGGCAGTCGATCTGGCAGTGCTGGGACTAGCTAAGCTGATCAAGGATGCGGCTTTCCAGTTGGAGTTCACGTCTCTGGCGCACCTGGTGCAGAAGCTTACTGCATATGAGCTTTATCATCCTGAGCTGTACCAGGACAAGTTTAAGCGCCATGTGAACATGGCCCAGGCGGATGAATCTGATGACTCTGGCGAGGAGCAAGAAGTGGCCGTGGCAGAGTGGACTCGGGGGGCAAACCATGTCCCGTGCAAGTGGGTCAAACAGCAGGGGCTTGTGAAAGGTTCGACTTCGACGTGACCAAAGCAGATCATATATTCGATCTGCTCCTCAAAGAAAAACAGCTGAGGCTCCCAGAGAATCACAAGCTACCGACGGCACAAGAGCTGCAGGGAAGGCTGTACTGCAAATGGCACCACTCGTTCACTCATGCCACGGGTGAATGCAAGGAGCTGCGTCATCAGATTCAATTAGCTATTGAGCAAGGCCGATTAATCCTGGCCCAACACACGATGAAGGTTGACACGAAGCCCTTCCCACAAGCTAACGTGGTGGAGCTGTCAGATTTCGGATCCGAGGGCCAGAATTTGGCATTCCAGATCAACATGGCGGGACCCATGCGCCGCCATGACAAGCAGAGGAGAGAGGCCGCTTCTGGCAAACGGCCGCAGGATGAACACCAGCTAGAACAGCAACATGTGACTGAAGAGCAAGTGCGTCACATCTGTAATCAGCTTCCTGCTTCTAATCGGCTTCTGGAAAAGTACCAGTACCAGGACAAGTTGCGCCACTGATACGAATCGGAAGAAGATGAGTACGAGCACCGCACAGGAAGGACACTGGGGAGACGCCAGGCTATACGCGACCACTGGCATTGCCCGTTCTTCAGGTACTGTGGGAACTCCGGCATGAGCCGATTGCCTACTATAGATGATTGCTTGGAGTGCAGGCCACGGGGACGCCAGCAGGACGAGACATCGGTGTTCCAGCGCTTAGGGCCTAGAACACGTCATGATGACCGTGTGAGGCGGTCATCCAGGGGTGATTCCGAGCCAGAAGAAGACAAGTACCATCGCCCACGATGGTGTCCCGATGGGCTTAATCGCTCGAAGAAGCGCAGGGTACAGCGCTTGCGCAATCTAGAAGAGGCAGAAGCAAAGTACCTTGACGTGCTGAGGAAGGCGCGTCCGGATCTCGCGGAACAAGTCAAGCACCCGCAAAGGGTGGAAAGGCACCCTCCAAGAAAAGAGTGGCGCCCCAAGCAGACAAAAGCCGATGAGAAGCCATCGACTGATGTGAACATGGTGTTCGTGCTCCCATCAAAGTTCCGGGCACCTCAACCGGAGGATTTGCCTGTTGCGCAGTTGGATCTCGGCCCACAGCCGATCATCTTTGATAAGCCCAAGGAGAAGAGCTACAAGCACTTGAAGGGATTGCATCTCAAGGGCTTCATCGATGGCAAGCCTGTGAACAGGATGTTGGTCGACACTGGCGCCGCAGTCAACCTGATGCCGTACTCTGTGCTACGCCGATTGGGTCGTTCTTCCGCCGACCTAATCAAGACCAATGTGATGCTTAATGACTTCAACGGACAACCATTAGAGGCAATGGGGGTTCTTAATGTGGAGTTGACAGTGGGCCACAAGACGATCCCGACTTCGTTCTTCATCGTCAACAACAAAAGTACATACACGGTATTGCTCGGGAGGGATTGGATTCATGCCAACTGTTGTATCCCTTCCACGATGCATCAGTATCTCGTCCAATGGGATGGCGATGAAGTGGAGGTGGTCCGTGCAGATGACTCCAGCGAGGTCTCGCTCGCAGACATGAACGCCTGGGATGCGGAAGGGCAAGAGCCGATCTCAGGGATCGCCCTGGAAGATTGTGATCGGATCGAAGCGACAAAAAATGGACTGAGGCTGGTCTTATCCACCGGCCTCACAGAGTAGATGCATCCTGGCATGCTACGGGGTGTAATAGAGATAAAGAGGCCGGTCCCAGCGACCGGCCCCAAAAAATAGAAAAATCCTGTTTGGGGTCAGAATTTTTACATCATGTACATACGATGGCCTGCTCTGGCAGTTGGCCACTCATCGACTATTTGGTTCCGGATGATGATGGAAGTATAGAAGCGGCCAGCCCGTGCGGTTGGCCAAATAATTTTTCTTGTCATCTCCCTGTGTTTGCCGCCAATCTTGTCGATAACGAAGACTCACCTGCGTTCGCAGCTGGTTTTTCAGACGATGGCAAGCTAGGATACGGGTTCACGTCAGCTGACGATTTGGAAGAGGTTGACATCGGTCCTGGGGATAAGCCACGGCCGACATTTATCAGTAAGAAGTTGGATCCGGTCTTGCGTGAGGAGATGATTGCATTGCTGAAAGAGTACTGGGATTGTTTCGCATGGGACTACACTGAAATGCCCGGTCTAGACAGAAGCATCATTGAGCATCGGCTCCCGCTCAAGAAAGGGTTTCGGCCGTTTCAGCAACGAGCACGTCACATGAAGGCCGAAGTCCTAGAAGAAGTCAAGAAAGAGGTGGAGAAGATGCTGGATGCTGGGTTCATCAGGCCGTGCCGGTATGCAGAATGGATCTCTAGCGTGGTACCAGTACAAAAGAAGGATGGCCGATGGCGTGTCTGCGTCGATTTTAGAGATCTCAACAGAGTGACGCCAAAGGACGAATACCCGATGCCTGTTGCAGAGACATTGATCAACGCAGCTGCTGGCCACAAAATGATGAGTTTTATGGACGATAATGCCGGCTACAACCAGATCTTCATGGCCCCAGAAGACGTGAAAAAGGCCGCGTTTAGAGTACCAGGCGCAGTCGGTTTGTTCGAGTACTTGGTTATGACCTTTGGACTGAAAGATGCCGGTGCAACGTACCAACGTGCCATGAATTGCATTTTTCATGATCTCATCGGCAAACTGGTAGAAATTTATATTGATGATGTCGTGGTCAAATCCAAATCAGCTCGGGGACACCTAGAAGATCTGCGTCGAGTTTTGGAGCGGACTCGAAGGTTTGGGCTCAAAATGAACCCAAAGAAGTGCGCTTTCGACGTATCGGCTGGTCAATTCCTGGGATTCCTGGTGCATGAACGGGGAATCGAGATCGGCCTGAAGAGTCAAGAAGCTGTGAAAACGATGAAGCCACCTACTACGAAGAAAGAGTTGCAGAAGCTCATCGATAAAATTAACTTTGTCAGACGATTTATTTCTAATCTGTCTGGGCGCATTGAACCATTCATGGGTTTAGTGAAGATCAAATCAGATGATGAGTTTCACTGGGGGGAAGAACAGCAGTAAGCTTTCGATGAAATCAAGGAATATTTGTCAAAGCCCCCAGTGTTGGTTCCTCCTCAGCAAGATAGGCCGTTCTACGTGTACCTATCCGTGGGTGTGCTTCGGTGTTAGTCCAGAAGCACGACGGCCAGGAGAGGGTGGTTTTCTACCTCAGCAGGCGCATGTTGGACGCAGAGACCATGTATCCTGAGATCGAGAAGCTTTGCCTTTGCTTATTCTTTACATGTACAAAGCTTCGTCATATTTTGCTCTCGACGAAAACAATTGTCATATGCAAATCGGATGTCATAAAGCACATGCTGTCGGCTCCTGTCCTGAAAGGCCGGCTTGGAAAATGGATGTTTGCATTGTCAGATTTCGATATTCGGTATCAGCCTGCAAAAGCGGTCAAAGGACAAGCACTGGCGGATCTTGTTGCAGACAGGATCAGCACTGATATTGCTGCATTATTTATTCGTGCTTGGGCTATGTTTTTTGACGGATCGGCTTGTGATGATGGATGTGGTGTGGGAATTCTGTTGGTGTTGCCTCGAGGGGCAACTTACTCCTTTTCCATCAGGATGACTGCCCCATGCACCAATAATTTGGTGGAGTATGAAGCCGTTCGCAAAGTGATGGAACTGCTCCTCGAAACTGGTGCAGAAGCGGTGGAAATTTTTGGAGATTCAAAGCTGGTGATTTCTCAGCTCACGGAAGAATATAGATGTGAGAGCGAGGCTCTTTTTCCAATATGGATGCAGTGCCGTGAGTTGATGTCACGATTCAGGTACATCAATTTCCACTAGATACGCAGAACTCTGAACAATGAAGCCAATGATTTGGCACAGATGGCTCCTGGGTACAAGGAAACAACCGATGGAGTCGATGTGGAGGTTCAGTTTCTGGAACCCGGAGACTGGAGAGCCGATATCTTCAATTATTTGAAGGATTCGGCTCGGGGGGCACCCAGAAGGATAAGACTCAAGGCCATGAAGTATGTTCTGATAGGGGATGACATGTTCTATAGGACCTCCCGAGCAGCTAGCTGAGCCGAGAGTTCACGGGGTCCCAGACCCACCTGCAGGGGTCCGGGTCCGCGGCCACAGGTGCTGAGCACTTCCACCTCTGGGACACGTGATGACACCGGACCCGTCCCCGAGCGGGAAGCGGGTCTGGGACCGTTGGTCCGGTGAGATGGAGTCGGACCCCAGGGGTCTGGCTGTTCAGCTCCTTAGGGCGTAGTTACAGATAACTACGCGAGTCTTGGCACAGTAGGAGTAGGTACCCCAGTTGCAGAGTACCGACAGAGGCCCCCGGGCCCGCCTCGGGAGAGGCAACGAACCTGCAGGTAGGGCCACTACTGTGAGCAACTTGGCTGCTTCTGGCGCCCAGCGGTGTGCACCGCAATCTTGTCCTGCGCAAGGGTCTTGTCCTGCGTCGTCCATCCTTTGGGTCACCTGCTGCATCATCACGTTTGGACCTGCACATGACTCAAGGTAGATGCTTAGTAGCGTGCCCACGGGTCCCAAATCCTGTTGGCTGTGATCCTTTGAGATAGACAGTTAGGCTCAGTGAATGGAGCTCAAGGGGCCGGCCTTTAGGTTAAGAGAAAGTCCGGACCTTCAGGTTTCCAGTCCTAGGTACTACGGCACTCATTCACAGGAGGTAGTGCGTGCAGGCTTAGGGTACGGAACCAGGCTAAGCGGCTACATGACTCTGGACCTCCCCGGAGAATAAGTGCGCTTCCCTGAACCTGCAGGTTCCCAGGGGTCCGAACCCCTCTCTTCCATGAGGGGTCTCGAGCTAAGTCACTAACTAGCCAACTCAATTCGGACCACAATCACCACACAAGAGTAAGAAGCCACGTGGGGGTTAACGCAAATAGAATGCGTAGATTGAAATTGGAATGTAACATCCTTAGAGGCGAACTGAGAATAAACTTTTCCTTTATAACTAGATGTACATGAGATGTGCGATGTAAGCCAGAACACGGGTTTATGAGGCCGGAGCTGTCCGGACCTCCGGGACCCCAGTCTTAGGTACTATGGTACTCGCCCTCGGGAGGTAGAGCATGCAGGCTTAGGGTACGGAACCAGGCTAAGTGGCTACACGGCTCCGGACCTCCCCAGAGGGTGAGTACGCATCCCTGAACCTGGTTCGCAGAGGACCGGACCCCTCCACGGGGGAGGCTCACCGGTCTGGACCACACGGAAGTACTACCTAGTTACAAAGGAAAATATTTTATTCCCTGCTGGGCCTCTAAGGGTAGGACTTACAAAGATGTAGAGTCAGGGGTGCGACCAGAGTCGGCTTTCCGCTGGAGCGGGCTTGGTACGTCCGGAGTCAGCTTTCCGCCGAAGCGGGCTTGGTGTGACCGGAGTGGGCTTTCCGACGGAGCGGGCTTCCTCACATGAGTGAGGTATGCTGCGAGCTAGGATTTGATGAATCCGCAATCCCCCCGGACCTGCTTGATGATCAACTGAGAATCTCCCTTCACCAGGAGGTGCCGGACCCCCAGAGACAGGGCTTCTATTAGGCCAAAGATCAAAGCTTCGTACTCTGCCATATTGTTGGTGGCCTTGAACTCAAGGTGCACCATGTACTTCAGCTGATCTCCGTTTGGGTTGATGAGTACCACACCAGCTCCAGCCCACTGCTTACGGACGGACCCGTCGAAGACGAGTGTCCAGTGGCGCGCAGTCTGTAGCAGCACCGTTCAAATTAAACCGGCTTAAATGCACCAACCATCATCTTAATACTTAATCAAGTTACTGTGCACTTAAAACGGTGTAACCTGACAGGCTGTCGGGTAAAATCCCGATTAAACTACTGTACTCCAGGATCACAATTGCACTTAGACCCGTACGAAGACGAGCACAGGTGTTACCTGCATACAGAAATCTTCAAATTAATTTACAACACAGGTTTTACATAAAAGGTTTAATACAAACAACAGAGTTCAAACGCACAGCGGAAGTTTAAAACTGAGTTCGAAACACAGTACGATAGCTACGACGACGATAAAAGGTGAGCTCCACATTCTGCCCACCGATGTGACGCCAACCTGCCCAATCTTCACGGGGAAGACGGGGCCCACTCGACGGTCCAACCCGGAGGAAGCGGCTGTCCAATCCAGGACGCACAGATCTCCTCGAAGTCCGCAGGGACACAACCTGCTCAGAAGGGTTACAACAACAACCCTGAGTATACTAAGACTCAGCAAGGCTTACCCGACTCTGGGTATACTTAGCCCGTTACCTAGACATGCAAGGCTTTTTGGTTCTGGAGTTCTTTTGCTGAAAAGCTGCTAGAAGTGAATCCTTACTTTCAATATTTTAGCTCCATTTAGTATACCAAGTATTACTAAGTTCGCCTATTCATCTAAAACACACATGGTGGAACAGATTATCTTTTAGTAGCTTCCAAACCAGTCTTTTCCATTCCGTTTTCATTCCACTTTCTTACTACAATGCGACAAAGAGATCAAGGCTCTCATAACCGCGAGTCACGGCGAATCGATCCGATTTAACCTTGCAAGGTGGACCTAACTCACACGACACATGTAAGCCCCGTCGGGCCACGCGAGTCAACTGTTTCCACATTACCACGGCATCTGAACTATGCCTGCTAAAACCCAGGTGATGGGCCCCTCGCAGTGAACTCCCGGAGAACCCGGAGGCGGCATCCTATCCAACACCCGCCAACTCCCACGCCCAGCGTAGCATGGCGGAATTCAAATCACCGCTGTAAGGTGGTACACAGCTTACCGGTTTCGACTACCTCCTACTTCCGGTATGTGGTTAGTACTGTTCAATCCTCGATCAGCACTGCCAACAACGGAACGGTCCTCAATCGACACAGGCGGAACTTACTTTCCATCTATTCCATACCAAAACCAACTCATTTCCGCCCGGTCTCCATTTCTCTTTACTCAACAATTAATTTCAAGCCAAAGCTAAGGGATCAAGATCCTAAACTCGCGAGTGACAGTAATCACTCGACTCCTACCGAAATCCTAATTAGCAAAGCATTTCTATCGACACCTGCATACTAGTATAGGCCCACGGTACCTAGGGAAACATGCATACTAAGGTTCCATTCAACTCCTAGAACATAAATGCACAATACTTAAATAAACATTGAATAATTAAAATAAGGTTATGCTCCGGGGCTTGCCTTGCAGGTCAGCGGGGTTAACAAAGTCTATTGGAGCGTGCTCAACGGCGTCCTGCTGCTGCTCCTCTGCTCGTGGCTCCTGGACCGGCGCAGCAACTAGCTCATGGACAGCTTCGTTCGCGGCGTCTACACGAATAAAATATGACATGCAACCGTTAGGACACAGAGCAATGCATACGTGCTTACGATGCGAAAACCAAAACTCAACATTTAGCCTGAAGTGCTTCCTTCGAAAACAACTACTACTAACTTGCTTAGAGCAGCGTGGATAAAAACAGAGGTTTGTTTTGCATGCAAGAGACAAACAACTAACAACACTTAAATAAAGAAAGAGTAAGGCTAGGGGTTAATTATAAGCAAAACCTAACTTGCATACATGATCTAGCAACTAAAACTACCAGCTTAACTTGAAAGCAGTAAGCATTCCACCCAAAAGTTTCCAGCCTTTACTGATATAGAAAAACACCTCTTTAGCCCTAGAAAAAGGAAAACAACACTAACAGATCCACAACCATACACATAAGCCATGCATCTGAAACTTTTACAGTGGACTACACATACCAAGAGTAAGCTACTACAAATTTTTCATAATTTTTAGAGGAACAAAAAAAAAGCGGTAATAATTAAACTAGCTCAAGCACAAAACAAATATTAACAGGGGTAATAGTGACAAAGTGCATGCTCAAGCATTTTTCCTCTGAAGATCAAGATTTTAGAAACCTAACAAAATTGGTTTGGCATTTTTCGCATTTTTCTGTGAATTTATATGGATTTTTAAAGTTTCAGCTAAAATAAGAAAATGAAAAACATTTAAGGAGGGGCTGACAGCCGGGGTCCACCAGTCAGCGATCCGGCCCGCCCCCTTCCTCTGCTTCGCACCCGCACGCGCGGGGCGCGGCCGGGTAGCTCGCGGCGGCGCTCCCCGCCGGCGGGGCTGACCGGCGGCGGCGCGGCGGGGCTGCAGGCGAGGCCCATTGCGGCCGGGGGGTGCGGGGGCGCGCGCGGGCTAGGGCACAGGGGCGCGCATGCGCTAGGGCGGCGGCGCACGCAGGCAGCAGGGGCGGCGCGGTGGTGGCGCGGGCGGCGCGCGGCGTTCCGGCCGCGGCGAAGCTCGGCGGCGGCGGGAGCGGGCGGCAGCGCGGCTAGGGTTACCAGGCGGCCCTAGGGCGCGCAGCAGTGGCGAGGGGCGGCACCCAGGGAGAGCCGGCGGCGTGCGCGGGCGGCGGGCGGCGCGTTCCGCGGCGGCGCGACTGCGATTCGACGACGGCGGCGCCGATTCGGGTGGGGAAAAGGTCGGGGAGTAGGAGGAGGCCGCGATTGAGCTCACCGTGGGTCGATTTTGGGCGGAGGAGACCTCGGAGAGGGAGCTCGACGAAGAGGGGCGGAGCTCGGCGGGAACGGCGATGGCGAGCGGCGGTCTGAGCTCGGTGCTAGGCCGATTCGGCCGGGGTAGGGCACGGCCGCGCTCGTGGGTGGTCGGAGTGGGTGGACGGTGAGGCTGCGCAGCTCAGGGTGCGACGAATCGAGGTGGGGCGGCGAGCCGTGGCCGGCGCGACGAACGGCGGCGACTCGAGCTCGTGCTCTGCGCAGCAGCTCGGGAAAGGGATAGGGATGGACTGAACGGAAGCTTCCAGGCCAGTGCAAGGTGAAGAGCGGCGTCGGGGCGCGATTGCCGACGCGTGGCGTCGCTCGCCGGCGACCAGACGCCGGTATGGCGTCGGGGCGGCACAGTGCCGAGCACAGGAGATGCACTGTTTCTTCGTTTAAATGATTTTTGCTCGAGTTTTACCAGTTGAAACTCAAATTTTCATATGGGAACATGAAATTTGGCCAAAATAAAAGTTGTAGAGAAAAAGAAGATCTACAACTTTCGTTTTGGGCGGAAGTTGATTTGGAGCTCGGATCAAGGACAAAAATGAGATCGAACACAGCTAAGTAGATGTTTACTATGCGAACGCGATTAGCGTTAACGACGAATTTGAGTCCACGATTAGCGAGTTAACTCAAGATTAACGAGACGATTAACACAGGGGTGTTACAGCCTTCCCCCCTTAAAGGAATCTCGTCCCGAGATTCACGCACGAGAGAATTCAAACAGGAGGAAAGAGTTCGAAGATGTAGTACCTAGATGGACGTTTAAAAACTCCGGATACTTGGATCTTAGGAATTCCTCCTTCTCCCAAGTAGCTTCATCTTCGGAGTGATTACTCCATTGTACTTTGTAGAATCGGTTGGTTGTGCGACGAGTAACTCGATCCTTGCGATCGATAATCTTGATAGGATGCTCAGAATAAGTGAGATTAGATTCTAATTGAATCGAGTCACTTGCCACAGCTTCAGTCGGAACTCTAAGGCACATTCTAAGTTGCGATACATGGAAGATGTTATGAACTGCAGAAAGATTCGCTGGAAGATTTAACCAATAAGCCACAGGACCGCATCGTTCCACAATTGGATATGGACCGATGTAGCGGGGAGCTAGCTTTCCTTTTATTCCAAATCTTTGCACGCCTTTCCAAGGTGATACTTTTAGATAGACGTGGTCACCGACCTTAAAGACGAGTGGGTCTCTTCTTTTATCTGCATAGCTCTTCTGTCGAGATTGCGCAATCTTTAAGTTGGTTTGGATAAGGCGAACTTGTTCTTTGGCTTCTTGAACCATGTCAGGCCCAAATATTGTTCTTTCTCCGGTTTCAGACCAATTGAGAGGTGTACGGCATCGACGACCATACAGTGCTTCGAATGGTGCCATTTTGATGCTCTCTTGATAACTATTGTTATAAGAGAATTCAGCTAACGGCAAGCATTGATCCCATTTCTGTGGATAGGTCAAGACGCAAGCACGGAGCATATCTTCCAAAATTTGATTTATCCTCTCGGTTTGACCGTCTGTTTGAGGGTGATATGCAGAGCTGCGAATAAGATGCGTTCCCAAGCAAGCATGTAATTGCTCCCAAAAACGAGCAACGAACTGAGTTCCTCGATCAGAGATGATAGTCTTTGGCACACCATGTAAACATAGTATGCGATCCATGTACAATTCCGCATATTGCTTAGTCAAGTACGTCGTCTTAACTGGGAGGAAATGTGCCGATTTGGTTAATCTATCCACTACAACCCAAATAGAGTCGTAACCCTTTTGAGTTCGAGGTAAGCCGACGATGAAATCCATACTTATATCTTCCCATTTCCATTCTGGAATATTCAAGGGTTGAAGAGTCCCAGCTGGTCTGAGATGACTGGCTTTAACCCTTCGACAGATATCACACTCTGACACATACTTGGCTATTTCCCTTTTCATCCGAGTCCACCAAAATCGTTGCTTCAGGTCTTGGTACATCTTGTTGCTACCCGGATGAATTGATAATCGTGACGTATGAGCTTCATCAAGGATCTGTTTTCTGAGTTCAAAATTCTTAGGCACCACTAACCGGTCCTTGAACCATAACACATTCTCATTATCCTGGTGGAAGCAATTCACTTTAGGGTCTCCTTCTGATAGTCTTCTCTGAATTTCCTTCACCCCCTTATCTTGCTTTTGTGCCACTATGATGAGATCACGAAGAGTAGGAGTAAGCTCTAGATGAGCCAATGTGCCATGTGGTACAATACTTAAGTTCAGCTTTTCCATTGCAAAGCAAAGAGATTCGCTTAATGGTATAGCTGAGATGCAATGACAGTGAGCTTTGTGACTTAGCGCATCGGCAACTACATTCGCCTTGCCAGGATGATAATGCACTTCGAGTTCATAATCTTTAATCAACTCAAGCCATCTTCTTTGATGCATGTTCAAATCAGCTTGAGTGAAAAGATATTTGAGGCTCTTGTGATCCGTATAGATGTTGCACAATGAACCTAAAAGATAGTGTCGCCAGACCTTCAGTGAATGGACCACAGCTGCAAATTCAAGATCATGAGTGGGATAGTTTTCTTCATGCCTCTTGAGTGATCGAGAAGCATAAGCAATCACTCGGTTCTCCTGCATCAAGACACAGCCGAGTCCTGTGCCCGAGGCATCACAGTAGACATCGAACGGTTTTGTAGTATCAGGCTGGGCCAAAATTGGAGCAGAAGTGAGAAGTGTTTTCAATTTTTGGAAAGCTTCCTCACATTGAGGACTCCAATAGAATTTGACACCCTTCTTAAGAAGTTCAGTCATCGGCTTCGCAATTCTGGAGAATTCTGGGATGAACCAACGATAATACCTAGCTAAACCCAAGAAACTGCGGATTTCAGGAACTAAAGTTGGGGCTTCCCAATCGAGTACATCCTGTACTTTACTGGGATCCACAGAGATGCCCTCAGCAGATATGACATGACCGAGGAATGGCACTTCTTTCAGCCAAAAGTCACACTTGCTAAGTTTGGCATAAAGCTGATGCTCTCTCAGACGCTGAAGTACTATGTGAAGATGATGAGCATGTTCTTCCTCATTCTTGGAATAGATCAAGATGTCATCAATGAATACCACGACAAACTTGTCTAACTCCGGCATGAATACCGAATTCATGAGGTACATGAAATAGGCGGGAGCATTGGTTAATCCGAAGGACATCACCAAATACTCGTAGAGACCATAACGAGTAGAGAAGGCCGTTTTTGGTATATCCACCGGTCTGATTTTGATTTGATGATAACCAGATCGTAGATCTATTTTTGAGAATACCTTAGCTCCGGCTAGTTGATCAAAAAGGATATCAATACGAGGAAGTGGATATTTGTTTTTGATGGTGACTGCATTCAGAGGTCGATAATCCACACATAGCCTCAGTCCGTGATCTTTCTTCTTCACGAACAGAGCCGGGCAACCCCAAGGTGAGGTGCTCGGTCGAATAAAGCCTTTATCCAGCAACTCTTGTAACTGGATTTTCAATTCCGCTAACTCGCTTGGAGTCATTCTATATGGCCTTCGAGATATGGGCGCTGTACCGGGCTGTAACTCAATGACAAACTCAATATCCCGATCGGGAGGCATACCAGGCAAGTCCTCCGGAAACACATCGGGGTATTCACAAACCACCGGAATTACTTCTAGAACTTTCCCCTCCAGATGGTATATGACAGTGGCTGGAATTGCATGCTGGCAAAGATGAATGTCCATAGAACCATACATGGAAGAGTTGAACTGAAGGATACGAGAAGAGGTATTGATGATAACGCCATGCTTATTCATCCAATTCATTCCAAGTATGATATCTATCCCTTGACTTGGAAGAACAATGGGAGTAAGTGGAAAATTTTTCCCACCCAAGTTAAGGGGAACATTTCGAACTACTTGGCCAGCATTTAATCGGGTGCCAGGTGTCTGAATAATGTAGGGTCTCTCTAGGCATGTTACTTGTAAGTGAAGTCGTGCCACACATGCTTCACTGATAAAGTTATGAGATGCTCCCGAATCAAATAACACAGTAACAGGGCATTGATTAACGGAGAACGTACCCGCCATCACTTGGGTGCCCTCCGGAACTTCCTCCAGAGTGGTGTAGTTCACACGACCAGTCTTGGCAGGTACAACCTTCTTTTTCTGATCTTTCTGGCTGGAACCTTGACTTAGTGCTGGAGTCTTGTAGATGTTCTGCCGAGATGGCAGACGGCAGTCTCGTGCAAAGTGCCCCAGGTTACCACAATTGTAACAGGGGTAGTTGTTGGGGCGTGGAGCTTGTAGCATTAGGGGCCTCTGCTGCTGTGTCGGGAAACGAGGTACCCACGGCTGCTGTTGCTGGGGTGGCCTAGCGACCCAACGGCCCTGCTGTGGAGGACGGTTTGAAGCCTGCTGATTCCCTGTCTGAACCAGCTTGTATCTCTGGGGTGCATTGCTGGAGGATCCAGCAGGTGCCTTTCTCTTCTTGTCAGCTTTGTGTGCCAGCGTGGCATCTCCCTGCGTGATGGCCTTATTAACCAGATCAGTAAAGTTGTTGCATGTGGTGAGAGCTAGCTTGTCTTGAAGCTTTGTGCTGAGTCCCCTTCTGAAACAATCCTGCTTCTTCTCATCAGTAATCCACATGAAAACCGCCGTACTGAGATAGCTGATTGAAGGTTTGAGCATATTGCAGCACGGTGTTGGTCCCTTGTTTCAGGGCTAGGAACTCTGCCATCTTTCGCCTCATTAAGCTCGTAGGGATGTGGTGAGCTTTAAACGCTGCCACAAACTCATCCCAAGTGAGACGTGTACCAGCGGGAAGGAGGGCCTTGTGATTGACCCACCATATTTTTGCCGGTCCTCGCAGTTGTTGCGCCGCAAAGGTGGCTTTGTCCATCTCTGTGCAATTGAGGATGCTGAACTTATCCTCAATGGTGCAAATCCAGGCATCAACCTCAAGGGGATCATCGGCCTTATGGAACAGAGGTGGCTGGGTGGCCAGAAATCCGACATATTCAGTTTCTGCTGGTGCTAGCGGGGGAGCATGTCGACCTCTGCCGGCATTGACCTGTGCTTGCACCAGTTGCATTATCAACTCCGTCTGCTCATTGCGGTCAGTGATAAGAGCTGCAACATCTTGAGCCAAAGATGGAGGTTGTTGGGGCAGTGCCTCGTGATTGTCATTGTCATGATTATCACCCATCTGCAAAATAATCATTCCCCTGGTTAGCCATTTCGCTATCAGGACTAATTCATGCATTATAACGAATGTGCATATATAATATGAACACACAGCATGAATCCTTCCCCTCGCGATATGGTTCACCAAGGGAAGATAAACTAACTTGCTTTGGTTGAAAGTGCATCAACACAACAAGTTTCGCCCAGAGTAGCTCTAATGTATGCGATACTAAACATCGCTCATCATCAATTTCAGATTTGAAGACAGTCAAAGCGCAACCCATAGCATGACATGAAATTTCACATACTGACAGGAAAGATCATCACGGGAGTAAAATTTTTACATTAAGCAGCCACGCTGATTCAGCTGGAACAAGGTTCAGTACAAACCAAGCCGTGCTACGGCAACAAACTAACATGGGAGAAGGGTTCACAAACGACCCTACAACACTCCACTATGGGGTCTTACACGACCCGGCTACACACCACACTAGCGAGGGGTTATCCTACATGACTCGAACTACTGAGCCACAAAAGAATTCTCAACCCAAGGTTAGCCTAGAGCACTATGTTGGTGATCCTACCCAACTATCCTACAGTTAGGCTACACTGCAAGGGGAGAATCAACACTATCCCGCTGCGTCCTCACGGAGTCCCAGGTCCCGACTCGACTCCAGACACTCCCTCGATCTCCTCAGGGTCCTCTTCCTCTTCTTCTTCTTCTGGCTCCTCTGCTGCATCAGCCTCCATCTCTGCTGCTGCCTGCACCTGAGCCTGGGCATCCTCAATCCACTCCTGGGCCTGCTGAAGCTGCCCCTCAAGGTGCTGCACCATCTGAGTCCTGTTCTCTAACTCCTCCTGCAACTCCTGAATCCTGATCTTCCTTGCTCTAGACTTGGCCTTCAGGGTCTTGATCTTGTCCTGGGTACCAATCATGTGCTGCTCATGGAGGTGAGCCTCTCGAGCCTTGCTCCTGCATATCGCATTTTCCTCACGCAGCTGCTCATACATGTTGCTCAAAGCTGAGGAGTAGCTGAACGAGAGTGCTGTCCTGATGTTGTAGTCGGGCATCATGTAGTTCAGGTTGCGGTTAACCCGATCTGCATAGGCCTGAGTGGTCTCATCCTTCAGAGGAAACACACTGTAAGGAGTATCTATCACCTCTGCATTATGCTTCTCTGAGAACTCCTCAATGGCCTTCCTAGCTGCAATCTCCCAGGAGTCTGCCAGCTTCCTACCATAGACAGTGAGCTGCCACGAGTCCCATTCCAAGCGAGCGGGGCAAGCAGGAATCTTCACTATCATCTGACAGCGCTCGGTGCCCAGCAAGCTAGACTCGTGTCCGGAGTACTGTGGGGGCTCAGTGTAGTCAAACGCCCTGAGCATCTGCCACAGCAGACGAGGAAAGTGGCCGGTGTGGAGGGCATTGGAGTGCGCCCAACCCTCAGCGTCCACGATCACGTGCGTGAAGCTAGCCATCTGTAAGAACACATAGCGCTAACGTAAGTAACAGTTTTCAAAAGAAACAGGTTTAAACTTGGTAACGCAACACAAATAAATTTTTAAGAACACATAGTAAAAACATGGTGATCCAAATAAATTTTTGTGAAGCGCAACCGAAGGTAACAAAACAAACAACAACTCAGGAATGCAAGATGCGAGATGCATGCCACGTCCTAGCGTTTCTCACCCAAACAAGTACCAAAATATGGCATACGAGAACAATCGGTGGCACGTTTACGTACTCTCCCTATATATATACTAGTCGTTCCTACGATCAAGGATTTTATAACGCGCTTACGAAGTTAGTTTCCTGCAGAAGAACACAGAGACAGATATAAATATCCATTTCTGGACCCTTCGTGCTAGCACACACGAACGGCCCCCATGTGTCCTACGCCACACGGGTAACGCATATGCAGTTTCCCACATATTCACACATACATTACCATCCACTATAGAGATGGCACCCAGACGTTCGACGCTGAATGGGCAGCGCTGCATACGTCATAACAACGTATTCACTTCCCGTACACTCGCCTTACGGGACATCCAAGGGTAGACGTGTCCCAAGGGTCACGGTCATGGCCAACCGCATGACAGGTTTACATCTCGTAACATTGCCTTACGAAATGGCCGTGATCACAATCACACGGCATGAAATCCGCACTCCATATCAGGCGGCAGATAGCGACAGACTCGTTTGAATTGAGCCTTATCACCTCCTCGTATGCTCATCATACGGGACCCGCGCACGTATGAAACACGTGGGCTATTCTAAGGACTACCAGAATGCTTACCTTGCTTACCTTAGCGTAGGTGCGTCGTTACCGAAATAAGGTTTAACAAAAAGTAAAAGCTGGAAGTGCTGGAATAAAATAGATACTTAGTTGCCACCTAACTTATAAAACATAAATAGGGCATACGAACTATCTATTCTATTCCTTAGCGCATCTAGCGTCAACTTTTCGAAAAACCCAAAATCGTTACAAGGTAATCACCCCAGTGCAATTTAGAGCTCTGATGCCAGCTGTAGCAGCACCGTTCAAATTAAACCGGCTTAAATGCACCAACCATCATCTTAATACTTAATCAAGTTACTATGCACTTAAAACGGTGTAACCTGACAGGCTGTCGGGTAAAATCCCGATTAAACTACTGTACTCCAGGATCACAATTGCACTTAGACCCGTACGAAGATGAGCACAGGTGTTACCAGCATACAGAAATCTTCAAATTAATTTACAACACAGGTTTTACATAAAAGGTTTAATACAAACAACAGAGTTCAAACGCACAGCGGAAGTTTAAAACTGAGTTCGAAACACAGTACGATAGCTACGACGACGATAAAAGGTGAGCTCCACATTCTGCCCACCGATGTGACGCCAACCTGCCCAATCTTCACGGGGAAGACGGGGCCCACTCGACGGTCCAACCCGGAGGAAGCGGCTGTCCAATCCAGGACGCACAGATCTCCTCGAAGTCCGCAGGGACACAACCTGCTCAGAAGGGTTACAACAACAACCCTGAGTATACTAAGACTCAGCAAGGCTTACCTAGACTCTGGGTTTGTTTTGCATGCAAGAGACAAACAACTAACAACACTTAAATAAAGAAAGAGTAAGGCTAGGGGTTAATTATAAGCAAAACCTAACTTGCATACATGATCTAGCAACTAAAACTACCAGCTTAACTTGAAAGCAGTAAGCATTCCACCCAAAAGTTTCCAGCATTTACTGATATAGAAAAACACCTCTTTAGCCCTAGAAAAAGGAAAACAACACTAACAGATCCACAACCATACACATAAGCCATGCATCTGAAACTTTTACAGTGGACTACACATACCAAGAGTAAGCTACTACAAATTTTTCATAATTTTTATAGCAACAAAAAAAAAGTGGTAATAATTAAACTAGCTCAAGCACAAAACAAATATTAACAGGGGTAACAGTGACAAAGTGCATGCTCAAGCATTTTTCCTCTGAAGATCAAGATTTTAGAAACCTAACAAAATTGGTTTGGCATTTTTCGCATTTTTCTGTGAATTTATATGGATTTTTAAAGTTTCAGCTAAAATAAGAAAATGAAAAACATTTAAGGGGGGCTGATAGCCGGGGTCCACCAGTCAGCGATCCGGCCCGCCCCCTTCCTCTGCTTCGCACCCGCACGCGCGGGGCGCGGCCGGGTAGCTCGCGGCGGTGCTCCCCGCCGGCGGGGCTGACCGGCGGCGGCGCGGCGGGGCTGCAGGCGAGGCCCATTGCGGCCGGGGGGTGCGGGGGCGCGCGCGGGCTAGGGCACAGGGGTGCGCATGCACTAGGGCGGCGGCGCACACGGGCAGCCGGGGCAGCGCGGTGGTGGCGCGGGCGGCGCGTGGCGTTCCGGCCGCGGCGAAGCTCGGCGGCGGCGGGAGCGGGCGGCAGCGCGGCTAGGGTTACTAGGCGGCCCTAGGGCGCGCGGCAGTGGCGAGGGACGGCACCCAGGGAGAGCCGGCGGCGTGCGCGGGCGGCGGGCGGCGCGTTCCGCGGCGGCGCGGCTGCGATTCGACGACGGCGGCGCCGATTCGGGTGGGGAAAAGGTCGGGGAGTAGGAGGAGGCCGCGATTGAGCTCACCGTGGGTCGATTTTGGGCGGAGGAGACCTCGGAGAGGGAGCTCGACGAAGAGGGGCAGAGTTCGGCGGGAACGGCGATGGCGAGCGGCGGTCTGAGCTCGGTGCTAGGCCGATTCGGCCGGGGTAGGGCACGGCCGCGCTCGTGGGTGGTCGGAGTGGGTGGACGGTGAGGCTGCGCAGCTCAGGGTGCGACGAATCGAGGTGGGGCGGCGAGCCGTGGCCGGCGCGACGAACGGCGGCGACTCGAGCTCGTGCTCTGCGCAGCAGCTCGGGAAAGGGATAGGGATGGACTGAACGGAAGCTTCCAGGCCAGTGCAAGGTGAAGAGCGGTGTCGGGGCGCGATTGCCGACGCGTGGCGTCGCTCGCCGGCGACCAGACGCCGGTATGGCGTCGGGGCGGCACAGTGCCGAGCACAGGAGATGCACTGTTTCTTCGTTTAAATGATTTTTGCTCGAGTTTTACCAGTTGAAACTCAAATTTTCATATGGGAACATGAAATTTGGCCAAAATAAAAGTTGTAGAGAAAAAGAAGATCTACAACTTTCGTTTTGGGCGGAAGTTGATTTGGAGCTCGGATCAAGGACAAAAATGAGATCGAACACAGCTAAGTAGATGTTTACTATGCGAACGCGATTAGCGTTAACGATGAATTTGAGTCCATGATTAGCGATTTAACTCAAGATTAACGAGACGATTAACACAGGGGTGTTACACAGTCGGTCGAAGACGAGGGATAGGTCCTCAACTAGTGTTGACCCTACCTTAGTCTTGACTACGATGTCATCGACATATACCTCAGCTATATCTCTAATTAAATTGCAGAAAGTTCTGTTCATAGCTCGCACAAATGTGGGTAAGACATTCCGCAGACCATATGGCATGACAATATAGCAATAAAGTCCATCCACTGTTACAAAAGCAGTATGTTTCCTATCCTCTCTAGACATCTGTATCTGGTGGAAACCAGAGTAAGCATCTAGGAAAGACAAAAGGTCACACCCGGAGGTGGAGTCCACAATTGTGGCAGTCCCGCCTAAATTAATCCGGCTTAAGTACGCTAACCATCACTGAAACGGTAACTAGGATTAACACGCACTTAAAACGGAGTAATCCGGCAGTGCTGTCGGGTAAAATCCCGATTAAACCACTTGAAACAGGATCGACAAAGCAATCCAGAGAATGCAACATTCCACAAATTTTACAGTACAGAGTATGAAAACTGATTGTTATTATTACAAACCGAGTTTGAATTCATAAAAGTACAACAGAGTTCAAGTTTGACGAAAAACAAACGATAGTTTAGCGTCGAAACCAGACATCATGATGAAGCCCGTACATGACGTCAACTGTAACCTCCGATGTACCACCTGAAAAACAAAGCCACAAGCAAGGCTGAGTATACTAATACTCTGCAAGTCTTACCCGACTAAGGGTATACTTAGCTCTTAATCTAGACATGCAAGTCTTTTGGCTTGAGGGGTTTGTTTTGCCGAAAAGCAGTAAAGAGTAGATCCTTAATTTCATATTTTAGCTTCCAAATTCTAGTTCAATTAACCATTCTAGGTGAGCATCTATCCAATAGCATACATGGTGGGAAACAATTATCTTTCATCATCCAACCAACCATATTCATCATCATCATCATCTTTCACTTCTTGCTCTATGTGGCAAAAGGGTTAAGCAGTCCCAAACCGTGAGAAGTGGACGATTCGAATCGAATTTGTTAACCTGACCAGGCAGATCTAACACACACGCATGGGGATCGACGTCTTGCTTCGCCCACGCGACTTTTCCCTTCAATTCCCGCTGCACGGAACAGGCCCACCGCCCTCGACTACAAGAATCCACGCCATGGTACGACGCCGGGTCGTGAGCCTTCTTGCACCCGCATGTGGCTGTAACACCCTAATTTAAATTTCAGCATTTAGTAATAAATTTAATTGGCTTTATTTAATTTTCTAAGTTTTATTGTGTTTAGCTGGCATTTAATCCAATTTTGTTCCTCAAGAAATTAAAATTTATCATAGGTTTAATTTTTGTTGTTGCATTCATGCTGGTGCATACTTTTATTTGAGTGTGGTTTGAATCCAAATTTTTGTTTTGAATTCAAACTTTGTTTGAATTAGGAATAGAAATAGAAGAGAAAAAGAAATAGAAGAGGAAAGGAAACCTAAACCCCAGCCCAACCCAACAGCCCAAGCCCACTCCTCCCTCTCCCTTCCCGCGGGCCCACTTCGGCCCAGCTCGCGCCGCGGCCCGAACTTCACCTCAGCCTGGCCCGCGTTCCACTCCGGCCCAGCCCGATCTCCCGCGGCCCAGCACGCTCGCCCCTCTCCCGCACCCGCGCTCGCCCGGCCCAGCACGCTCGCAGCGGCCGTCCCGCGTCGCCCAGCAACCAAGCCAGCGCCCCGCCCCTGCCAACTGGGCCCCGCTTGTCGGCGCCCCTCTGCCGCAGACCGCGCGCCCCGTCGCTCTCACTGCCAGCCCGGGCCCGCTCGCCAGGTCCGTCCTCCTCCTCCCGCAACGCCCGCCCGCGACCCCCGCCTGGGATCTCGCCGGCCTTCCAAACCGGGCGCGCACGCCTAGGTTGGCCGCCGCCTTATAAATGCCCCCTGCGGCCTCCCTGGACCCCGTCCTCGCCTCCACAGCCGCCGTAAACCCTAGCAGCCGCCCCCACCGGCTCCGCCGTGCCGCCACTCCTCTGCGCCGCCGTGAGCTCGCCGCCCCGCTGCAGTGCAAGCTTCCCCGTGCCACGCAAAAGCTTCGCCACGGTCCAGTGAACCTTTCCAAGCCCTCAGCACCGAACCTGTGCCACTGCATCGCCGGAATTTGGGTGCAGACCTTGCCGCGGGTGAGCTTCGCCGCCGTCGCAATCCCTCATCGCCAGCGACCCCCGTGCCTCGCTAACCCCTGGATTTGCTTCACAGGGACATCACACGTCGATCTCTGGAGTCCAGGTGCCCGGACTCTGTCTGCAGCGACCCCTCCTCGAACTCCGACCCTGCGCCGCCGCTCGCCTTTAACGCCGCCGCCCCTGCACGGCTGCTCTACCCGATTTCGGGCACCGGTGAGCACTTCCCGAGCCCCTGACCCTTTTACGCTAGATTTTAATCCCTGACTCGCGCCCAGGATAGCCTCCACGCTTCACGCCGGCGAAGCACCGCCACACCGAGCCGCCCCCACAGCCGAGCACCCCGCTACGAACCCCGCCGCACCTTGATTTCCACTCCAGTGGATTACGCGTTCCACACCGAACCTCCACGGCCAAACCCCGGCCCAAACGGAGCTCTGTAGCCCCAGAAAACCCCTACTCCGGCGAGCCGCCACCGCGGAGCTCTGCTCCGGCGGTGTTCCGCCGCTGCCCCGAGTGCCTTTGCCTAGATCCGTCCGATCCGAGATGGACGCCTGTGATTAGATCCCAAACCGATCAGATCTGGACCCTCAGATCCGAATCCAACGGCTGAGATCCAACCGTACCCCTTCGGCCTGTCACATTTGCTAAAGAGCCCTCGCCTTTCTTTGAAATCAACGCGCCGTCCAACTCGGTTGAAAAGTATTTACAAATCTGTCCTTACTTTTACGCTTTAGCCCCTGACTTTTCCAGTATTCGAACCCACCGTCCACCCCTGGCTTTTTCACGTGATAGCCCCTGGATCTTTTCAGTATTTATGTTTAGGCCCTCGGTTTTTGCAGAAAACCCCCTGGAACCTTAGTTTTCTTACAAATAAGCCCCTAGAACTTGTTTTTAGCCTAGAAAATGCGTTTTAGCTCCGTTTTTAGCGTTCTTTATATCCACGCGATCGTTGTAACGAGTAGAACAGTTTAGACTTGGTTTTTCTTGCTGTTTTATTGTATTGATGTACTGTTTCTTAGCTTTTGTTAGTGTTTGCTCGTATGCTTATTTTCGTGCATTGTTTTGGCCATGTGTTCGTGAGTAGACGTTGATCCATCTGAGGAGCCCCAGTACCAGAACCCGGAGCAGCCGTCTTCGGAGCAGTTTGAGCAGCAGCCAGAGCAGTACGAGGAAGGCAAGTATAACATGAACAACCCATCACTTTTAAATACATTTTCATACTGCATTTAATACTGTATGCCTATAAGGACTTTCCTAGCCACTTTATATCCTTTATATATATCCTTGGGTTGCATTTTGGTTAGTTGTGCTAGGTTGCTGCGCTATAACACACTCTGGTCCTTTTTAATTAATTTGACTAATGGTTTACTTGAACTTAATTCTGAGAGTAGCCCTCTGTGTGGATGAGTGGCTCACGTCTCGTTAAAATATGGTTTTTGTAGAAACATGGTTTAGGGGGCCAGCACGGTGCTTAGTGCTTGGTTGGCCACTCTCCATAAGGACCGGTTCATAGAGCGACAACCTGGGACAACAGCGCTACCACAAGGCTAGAATGGGATAGACTTGGCTTACTAATTAGGTCTTTTTGGTTTGGAGTAACTTACCTGCGGGGCAAGAGTAGCAAGCTTCAATGGTCCCTGCTCCTCCGGCTTGGTCTGTGCTTGGATTGCGCTCCTGTGCTTGTACCCCCGGAGGTGGGCCCCATCGTCGCCGACCTAACTCTTAGCGGTTACGCTTTACCAACGAGATTCTTTGTAACGGCCTCGTAGTGAGTCGCTAGTCATCTCACCTAAGGAAGTGTGATGAACCTCTGGCGTAGCTCACGACTTATGGGTAAAGATGTGCAACCTCTGCAGAGTGTAAAACTGGTATACTAGCCGTGCTCACGGTTATGAGCGGCCCAGATCCTCCTTTTGATTAGTGAAGTTATCTCCTTCCGACGAGGGAGGTGCTTCTCGGGGTTACCTTGGTGGCTTGGTTTTGGTTTGGTTTCTCAGTAGTTACATGATTAAACTTGACTAATTACTATGTAACTGGGTTAATGGTAATTCATCAACTAGTAGTAAATAGCTTAAATAAAATCTTGCCAACCCTTAAAAGCTAATGCAGTTGAGTCAGCCCACCTTAGAGCCTCATAGTTTGTGTTATACTTGTTGAGTACAAGTTGTGTACTCACTCTTGCCTCTTCTCTACTTTTTCCTCTTGGCTACGCTACTGCTGCTCAGTTCCTGCCGACACGAGGGAGTTCGTCCAGCGCTACTAGGACTACGAGGACTTCTAGGTGTTCGTCTCCCAGTCGACGTCCCTGTGGCGCCCTGCTTCAGCTTCGGAGAGCTTTATCGTATTTTGTACTTCGCTTCCGCTGTATCAGACATTTTTGTCATTAATGTAATAAATAACATTTGTATTCACTTTATTATATCTTTTTACGTGATATGTGCTTTGATATACTGTTCATTCTGTTGTATATACGTGTGACTTGATCCTGGCACGTATATGATTGCTCGGTTTATGTTCTTTTATAAACCGGGTGTTACAGTGGCCGCATGAGAACAACGTTCAAAGATGGTGGGGAGTATGTTCCGGCCTCGGTGCAATCCAGTACTCAAGCTTACCGATTACCATATTTCTCGGCATGTGGTTAGTACGTTCAAACGCTTAACCACCACTACCACACTCTGCGACCTTATCAACTTTTCACTAAACAGACGGGGTCTCATCCAGAAATATAGTGCCCTGACCCCGCCCGTAGGCCTTATAGTTGCAGCATGTAGTAAACATTCAACTCCTATAATTCTCGCGAGTGACAGGAAATCACTCGACTTCTACCGAACCATTAGCCTAGCCAACTAGCGACCTACACATACTAGTGTTCAA
The DNA here is from genome assembly GCF_016808335.1 of Panicum virgatum. NCBI lineage: Eukaryota > Viridiplantae > Streptophyta > Magnoliopsida > Poales > Poaceae > Panicum > Panicum virgatum. Next base: position 601,765 of record NC_053151.1, read on the forward strand.
GCATAGGTACCTAGGATCATGCAGCTAAGGTTCCAAGCAACTCCTGTAAACTTAAATGTGCAAGTAGATAGGAATAATAATAAGTTGCATAAATTTAAAATATATAGGACATGCTCCGGGGCTTGCCTGGAATTAACACTAGGTCAGTGTTATTTAGAGGATAATTGCTCGGTGAGCATCGTCTATCGGTCATGCACATTGGGATCCATCCGTCCATCTTCTAGATGTGTCCACTATTCATTATCTTCTGGCTCGGCTCCAACGTCACATCTTTCACGTGGTTCACCTATCGTACCTAAATGAAATGCAACAACACATATTTTATGAATGCATGAAAGTGCAACATGCTAAGAATTCATAAGGTACAACACACTAACATAAGCACCTAGAGCTATTTAACTTAACTGCCACAATTGGACAAAGTTTCATATTTCTCTAAGCACTAGAACTATTTATCATGAAATAGCACTATTACACATGGATTAAATCAAAACCATAGTTAAACAGTTGTAATGGATTCCAAAATTTTATCCTACTATTCTAGTAGTATATCAAGTGTGCTGAAAAAGTTTCACTCAAAAATATGCACTAGAACATCAAGAACACAAATGTGATATTTGATCCTAGCCTAAAATAAGATCCGATAAAACACCCAGTTAAAGTTGGTTTCTGGCCATTAAATTTGTATGGAGTACTCTATTCAGTGATGTACAACTACTGTCTAAAAATCATCCTTAGTTCATGTGTGGAACTCCTACAACCATCATATGCTATTTATTCTAATCTTTATCCTAGATTTAAAAGTAATCAGAAACTGAAGATGTGCATGTAATAAAACTTGTAGATCTTGTTGAAAGGATTCCAAAACATTTGGATTTGCATTTTTACAATTTTTCTACGAATTTTTATGAATTTTCAAAGTTCACAGCAAAATTTAGAAAAACCTAACTAAACCTTACAACGGGGTCCCTAGAATTTGCATAACTGCCCCTCAAATCTTTTAAACCCTTGCATCCAGGCCCTTGGCCGGAATGCAGAGCAGGGGAGGTGGTGGAGCTAGGATTTCCAGCGAGGGAGCTCGCCGGCGACGAGGGCTAGGGTGGGGAAAAGAAGGAGGGGGCCAAGAGCTACCTAGGGGTGTACTCGGTGCGAGCTGGGACGACCGGAGGCGGGCTCGCCGCGGGCGCTGGCGGCGGTGCTGCGCGGCGGCAGGGGTGCTCCGGTGAGGAAGCGGGGGCGCGGAGGGGTCGGCGAGCTTCCTGGTGGCGAGGTGAATCCGGCTGCGGGGTTGATTTGGTTCGGGGTGGGGTGGAGGAGGGGGTTCCGCGGGAGCAGGGCGGCGGCGATGGTCCACAGCGGCGGCGGCAGCTCTGCTCCGCGGTGGCGGCACACCGGCGGCATTAGGGTGGGGCGGCCTGGTCTGGGAGCTTCGGGAGGAGGAAGGGAATGTCGCTGGGGTGCCAATTTGGGCCGATATGAGATGAAGGAGGGGTTCCGCGGGTGCAGGGGCGGCAGCGACCATGGCAGGCGGCGAAGCTCACTCTGAGCGACGGAGAGGAGGGTTCGGCTCTGGGAAATAGCGAGCTGAAGAGGGGAAATCGAAGTTGGCGTCGTGAAAGGGTGAGGACGGCTTGAGCGGCGGCGCGGGCAGCGGCGCGGCGACGCGTGTGGCCCCGACATCGAGAGCGGCGACGACGTTCGGCGGCGTGTCGTGCGGACAGGCTACGGGGCGCATGGCAGCTGCGCGCTACACCAGGAGGGAGTGGTTTGGAGCGATACCGGGGGCGCGCGAGGTTGTTTGGCCGGGGCGCGGCGAGGGTGCGGTGCGTGGCCGACGCCGGCGGCGAACGATGTCGTCACGGCGAGAAACAGAGAGGAGAGAGGAGAGATGGTGGTGAGTGCAAAACCGTAATTAGATCAAAGTTCAAAATTCATTTTGTCAACTCAATTTTTCTCCTTCTACATGGCCTCAAATGAAAACCTTTTGAATACCAAACTTGCTCAAAATTTCGAGATCTACAACTTTCGTTTTAGGCAAAAGTTCATTTGAGGCTTCGTTTGAAAGATCAAATTTGAAACTTGAGTACATTTGAATAGGTACTATATGCTTCGAAATTCAAAGTTTTCTCCCATTTTTGTGTGGCAACTCATAAAACTTTGAACACAAAAGTTGTTCGTCTTTTGAAAACCTATAACTTTGGTTTTGGACCAAAGTTCGTTTGAGCTATATTTTAGAAATTATTTTTAAAGCATATTTGTTTAAAATTTGAAAGATTATTTAAAACCTCGAATACTATGGTTCATTTGACCTGTCATTTTATGTGCAAAATTTCATATACACATAAACACACATACATACACATATGTTATTTTCCAAAAGAAATGCATAATTTGAATTTTTCTTGTTTATTAAGCATGAAATCATATTTAATATTTCTTGCTTAGCATTTTAAAACTCTGGGATGTCACAACAATCTGATCCATATGTGGAATAGGATAGGGGTCTCTAGGACATGCCTTGTTGAGGCTGGTGTAGTCGATGCACATCCGAAGCTTCCCGTTGGCCTTTGGGACGACGACCGGGTTGGCCAACCACTTGGGGTGGTGGACCTCCTTGATGAAGCCAGCGTGTAGCAACTTGCGGACTTCTTCACGGATGAAGTTCTACCGCTCCACGGACTGCTTCCGAGGTTTCTGGCGTACCGGCGTGGCGACAGGGTAGATCCTCAGATGGTGCTCGATCACATCTCTGGGGATCCCGAGCATTTGTGACAGTTCCCAGGTGAACACGTCCACATTTGCCCGGAGGAAAGTGATGAGCGAGTCTTCCTATTTCTCCTCCAGGTTCCCCGCGATGCGGGTGGTCCGGGAGGAATCCGCTCCGACCTGCACGGTCTTCACGGGAACATTGTCTGGGTCGGACGGTTGAACCTTATGTGCCCTGGCAGGCACCTTGGCTCGCGAGGTGGATGGGTCCTCCTCGGAACGTGCAGCCTCTGCCGCCAGAGCATGCAGTTTCTCAACTACAGCGACGGCAGCAGTGCGGTCACCCCGCACAGTGAGGACACCGGCAGGGGAAGGCATCTTCAGGACCAAATACCCGTAATGCGCAATGGCCATGAAGCGGCAGAGAGCTGGCCTGCCAATGATGGCATTGAACGGGAGGTTCACCTCCGCAACATCGAACTGGACGCTCTCTGTGCGGAAGTTCTCCTCAGTCCCGAACGTGACCGGCAGAGTGATGCTCCCCAGAGGGAACACCGGATGTGGGCCCACTCTGGAGAATGGGCGAGAGGGAGTCAGCTTGGACTCCGGGATCTGCAGCTGCTTGAACGCTGCATAGCTGATGACGTTGAGGCCAGCCCCACCGTCAATCAGCACGTGATAGAGCCTGATGTTGGCTATGACAGGGGCGGTGACTAGAGGTAGTACATCAGCCCCGGCCATGTTCTCCGGGCAGTCAGATGACCCGAAGGAGATGGTGGTGTTCCTCCACCTGTGGTGCGGCGCCGCCTTCGGGACCCCCGGCTTCGCCGAAAGGACCTCTCGACGAAGGGTCTTTACGTCCCGCCGGGAGACATGCTCCCAGCTTCCGCTGTACATTACGTACAGCTTCTTGCGGCGCTCCTCGTTGTCAGAGTTGTCGTGGCTGTAAACGCCCTTCAGCTCCCGAGCGGGGGATTGGTACCCCAGCTCCTTCTCCCCGGCAGCGGCCTCACTGTCGGAGGCTTTCTCCTTGCCAGACCGCTGGCGAGGAGGGGGTGAGCCGTCCTTGGAGGCTTGCTCACACCGCCCACTGACCTGCTTCGCGAGTTTTTGGATCTCGCGGCAGTCAGCGGCGCTGTGGCGAGCGGTGGGATGAACTGGGCATGAACCTCTGTTGCCACCTTGCGGGCGCGGACGCTTGCCATGCGCATTCTGGCCCCCAGCCGCTGCCGCAGCAGCTGGTGCCGCTGCTGCAGCGACCAGACCGCCGGCTTGTGGCTCCCCGCGACCCTGGTTCTTTTTCTTGCCACCGCCCTGGACGGTAGCCACCAGCCTTGGCGTCTCCGTCTTGGGGGGCTGAGTGCCATGCGCGGCCCTCAGCGGCCCTGGCACACTTGTCAGCCAGGGAGAAAAGGACTTCCTCTCCCTCTTGATTTCTACTACCATACCCAAAGCCTCCATGAATCCTCTCGAAACCTGCCCTTGTTGTACCTACATGGCCATTAAGATCTCCTCCTATGAAAAGCTTTTCGCTAGAAAGTGCAGTTCTAACCACGCTATCTAAATCTTTCTAGAATTGCCTCTTAGCACTCTCATCGTGACCTATTTGGGGAGCATACACACTAATTACGTTCATGACCGTATCACTAACAACAAGCCTAACTAAGATAATCCTATCCCCTAGCCTTCTCATGTCCACCACTCCATCCTTTAGGCTCTTGTCAATTAAAACTCCTACTCCATTTTTATTTGCAGTTGTCCCTGTGTACCATAGCTTGAAACTGGTATTATCCACCTCCTTCGCCTTCTGGCCCTTCCATTTAGTCTCTTGAACACATAAGATGTTTACACGCCTCCTAGTTGCTACGTCAACTAACTCCCTTAATTTACCTGTAAGGGACCCTACATTCCAACTACCTACACGAATCCTAGTTGGTTCGACTAACTTCCTTGCCCTTCGCACCTGTCGAGAGAGATGTGAAGACCCTTGCTCATTTTTCACTACACCCAGGTGCCGATGTAGCGCACCACTCAGAAAATGATGACCTGATCCTTGCTTACTTAACACCGTGCCCAGATCACGACACGACGCGTCACCAAGGGGGAGACGACCCGGCCCTTGCCCATTTAACACCATACCCGGATTCCGATATGACGCGTTGCTAAGAGGGTTACGCCCCAACGGATTTCTCTTGGGTTTCATCTCCATTAGAATGGCTAGGTTCACTGCTGGCTCGCCAAGCCTATCGCACCCTCCTCCTTTACCAGGGCTTGGGACCTACTATGTTGAGACAACATAAGCGGAGTTCATTTTAACATTGCTTGGTACATGTAAATTGTACATGTCACCACTTCTTTGGAAACGCTTGTATTCTTATACTGCTTAGTTTTATAAATGAGACATAGATGCAGAATCTTATATAGTTACATACACTTGCTTAGCCTTATTCCCAACATTGGTTTTGATGGATGACTTGGTTTCATGGTTGTATTTCCTTATATTGCATGCTCGAGCCTTTGCCAATGGGGGATGCATTATTATCTCTCAACATTTGTAAGTACAAATCCTTTATAATTGAACATTCTTCTATCTATTATAATTGCAGAACTTTATCAAATGGACAGCGTGGAGAGGTGTATGAGATCAATGGTGATCAAGTGGCTGTTATATTTGACCCTCCTGAGGAGAGGGTGGCTGATGGTAACAAAGATGAAGTAGACAAAGTGCAAAATGCTAAACCAGCAGTTTACTTGGTTGACAGTATGCTTCTAGTCCCAAGCGTCCATATTGCTATATTCAGTTTGGACATGCCTGCAATTTAGCGTTCTTTTCTTTTTGTACTTCTAGCTCAGGATATTGAGCATGACCATGATACTCAGGCGGAAGATTGGCATATTGCACTGGAAGCACTTTGCGAGGTATTTTATCTTAATATAACTGTTTGTATATAACTTGTATTATCTTGATATATTCCTTTCTCGTGTACATGCATCTGCTTGCATAGGTTCACCACTCAGTCTGCTGTACGAGTGACAATATTCACGAGTGTTTGTGTCCTTATGATTTGCTTAATAAACTTATCTATAATGTTATGTTTACAAAATAGGTACTGTCATCTCTACAACCAGCCATTGTTTACTTTCCAGACAGTTCCCAGTGGCTGTCTAGGGCAGTTCCAAGATTAAATCGCAGAGAATTTGTTGAAAAGGTAGAGGAAATGTTTGATCAACTTACTGGACCTCTAGTTTTGATATGTGGGCAGAACATAACAGAGGCATCAACAGCAGCACCTAAGGATAAAGAACCTGTAAGCCGTATAAGCTCCATTAGCCCTACCTGCTTGCACTCAATTATATATTTTGTTGTTGGTTCTTATGTGGGTTCTGCTTAAATATAGAGGACTCTGCTGTTCCGTAATCTGGCTCGTCTGTCTCCGCTGGTAATTTTCTTGCCAACCTGCTAAAGAAGATATGCTTGTTTTCTGATCCTCCCCTGTTGCAACTGGTCCAGAAAACATTTATTCTCCCAGTTATTCATGTATTTGTTTCTGCACATTTATTTTTTTTTACCACGCAAGGTGCCTAACTAACTTTTAGTTTTTCCATCCAATGCTTCTGGTCGTAATAGTTGCAATGATAGTGACTCGTGATGAGAACCAAATTAGTAACAATTTATCATGCTGATGTTGCTTAGCCCATTCTGCCGAATATTCCTGTAAGCGCTCTTTATTGTGGTTGATGTGGCGGCCATATCATTGGCACGAAGCCATATTTTTTTTATAGTTGGTTGCCGTTGCCCGTTGGATAATTTACTAGTTCAGGATTGTATCTAAACTAGATATCATTATGCTTGGCCTAATGGCATGCTTGTTTTAGAGAGAAAAAAAAATGCAAAAGCAATGCCTATTTATGTTTATCCTTCGTGAGTACAAGCTGGGCTTTTATCATTATATTCCTGCAAAGCATGGTCTTATTCTGCCTGGTTTGAAAATGAATTGTGCAAGTTGACACTACTTTCTGGCCTTTCTAGTTCTATAGGTGCATAAGGCTGCACAGTCAGGCCTGACAAGATTCCTTCATCCACCCTTTTTCAGTGTTGTACTGCATTGCTTTGAGGTCTGATTAGTACAAAGAAATTTACTTATTCTAGTAAAAATTACCGCTACAGCTATTAAATGGGGCTACTAATTGATTTATGCTCTCTCCAGTAAAAGAAGAGTGTTTGTGCCATTTTGGGTTGTTTTCAATCAGCATGTTTACTCTGACCATCGATATCCTAGATTGGTTGACATATAATTTATTAATATTATAGCTTTGCTACATTTTGCATATACTTAATACTCATAATTAGTAGTCTTTGCTACATTTTGCATATACTTTATACTCGTACTTAGTAGTCAAAGTAGCATGTTGGTGACTATCGGTTTCCAAAGTGACCTTTTTGTGACTGGAGAGTATTTTGTCAGGAGCAAAGCAGACGTGCTACCAAAAGCCACTGCAATGCCAAGTGTAGCGATAGAGAGCAACGAGGGCTTCTAGATGGCCTCCTTGGCAATTGCTGAACTGTAGTTTAGCCAGTAAAACAAACTAGGTGTAAAGGAAGAAAAGAAGGATACACCAACTTTGTGTCACTTCCCTGCATTGTTGTGCAACTTTAAAGCCTGCTTCTTTTAAATTTTAAACTGTTCTGAGTAGCTTTTCTCTTTCTTAGCACCATATCATAGTTCATTGGCATGGTGGATTGCAACAGCAGTGCCTAAACTCCCTATTACTATGAAATGTATTCAGTCATCATCCTTGAAGCGGCTGGTAGGGGACCTGAAAGGATGGAAGCCTTCAAGGTCCAGTGACATAACGAAGCTTTTCAAAAATAGATCATTTATTCCTCTTCCAAAGGTAAGCTGACATCCTATCAGTTCTTTATTTCCAAAGTGTTGATATGTGAAACATGTTGACTTCGCTCACCTGCTGACATCTGATGATGATGTCTCCTATTTGTTGTTACATCAATATCTGTTGGTGTCCAATAACTTGCTCACCGCATGCTCTCCTACCTCGAATAATAGGCAGTGGGAGCGTGCATAACTCAGTTGACGAGGCCCTCTTGTTAAAGGTAAACAAATAGTATGCCAAAGTTCTAATATGAATTAAATCGCATGTGCCATCATATTTTTCTTGCGTTTAGGCCATTGTTTGTGATATATTTCCATCATAACTGCAGAGGAAATCAGAAGAAGTTATGTTCCACTTGAATGGGCGGTGCATTTACCTAGTTGGTTAGTTCTGAACTTCCGATACTTCTCTGTTGACCAAGTTATATATTGATCTGTCGTATCGCCTCATCAGAAATTAATGCGTGAGTTCTTACTGCAGGAATGATGGGCTCTGGAAAGAGCACGGTGGGAAATATATTGGCTGAAGTTTTGGGCTATTCATTCTTCGACAGTGATAATTTGGTAGAACAAGCAGTTGGCATGTCTTCCGTTGCTCAAATATTTAAGATTCATAGTGAAGCGTTTTTCAGAGAGAATGAGGTAAATGCTTGCTGAATTTTATTTGCTCTTTGACAACTTTTATATATCTTCTTATGTAATTCGTTGAATTGTTATTGTCATTTTAGTAATGAAAATAGAAAGCCTTATGGAATGACACTTTCATGTTCCTCTGCTTTTCTGTGTTGCAGAGTAATGTCTTGAGGGATTTGTCCTCAATGCGGCGATTAGTTGTTGCAACCGGAGGTGGTGCTGTTATTAGGCCAATCAACTGGTACTAGAATAACTTTGGTTTCCCGTCTTGTGATTTGAACTTGCTGTTTGTTCTCAGAAAAATAGTAATTATGATTGCTTTCCTTTTTTAAATAAAAAACAGGAATTACATGAAGAAAGGTCTATCTGTTTTGTTGGATGTGCCTTTGGATGCACTTGCAAAACGTATTGCTCAAGTGGGGACGGCTTCTCGCCCTCTCCTAGACCAGCCATCTGACGATCCGTACACAGCGGTATTTATTTTCATCCTTAAAACTGTTATGTTTTAATTTTTCCATCCCAACTATAACGTTCGTCAGTTAGTCAGGCACTCAGGCTTCCAGCAAAGACTTGCAATGAAAATACCCTTAGCTTTCCACTACTCGTATCTTGTCCTATTGTCTGCTATGGTTAAAATGCACGAAGAGCTAAACTAAGTTTGCTTCAGGCTTTCACGAAACTGAGCATGCTTGCGGAGCAAAGAGTTGAGGCTTATGCGAACGCCGATGCAAGAGTCTCTTGAAGGTACTAATCTCGTTCTATCAATTTCTGCCCCCTTCATGATCCCGTTCTATGCTAATTTTGTATGTATTATGGACGTATGGCTTTGAAAAATTTGCTGAAATTGGTTACATTACTGATGTTATTGGCCACATTATGTATAATTTTTTTGTATGTATCAATTTCTGCCCCTTTCATGATCCCGTTCTATGCTAATTTTGTATGTATTATGGACGTATGACTATGAAAAATTTGCTGAAATTGGTTGCATTACTGATGTTATTGGCCACATTATGTATAATTTTTTTGCAAACCGCTAAATGGATAGCTCTGCTATAACTTTCGCTATAGCTCTCTTAGCTTTTTGGAAGGGCTTCCGCTGAATATCTTAGCCCGCGATTTTAAACATAGAAACCCATGAACCATTTTTTGTTGTCTCAAGACAACTAATGATTGATTCATCATTTCAAACGGGGTTGTATTGCATTGTATTGGATCCATTGTGGCGTACTAGGATGTCTCGCTGTGTATTGGGGGTGCCTAGTTTAGTATATAGCTGTGTCCAGTTCACCACTTGGAGAAGATTCTGTTAATGAAATGGGGGGTTGGAGTAATATTTAAGTAACAGGAACTAAAGTGATACACAAATTGCCAACGCCTGGTAGAAGCTGAGACGGATAGACACATTGCGTAGTCACCACCAATTGGACTGATACACAAGTAGCCATCGCATGGGAACACCAAGCGATACCAAGGCCATGCCACACCATCATCCATGTCTAATACGGCCATCATAAGCTCAGAACCGAAAAACCTTAATGCTTGAAAAACAAGACGACATAGAGACAAAGCACCAAAGTCACAAGGTGCATCACTTTCAGAAGCTACTCAAAGCTCATCAGCATGCAGGTATTTGTCTTCAAAGCACCTATCTGAGTTTTAGATTGCTGGCAATGGCCTTCAGTTCAGCTATCTCAGCTTTTAGGATGCTGGTATTTGCATTCAGATCACCTATCTCAGTCTCCACCTTGCTGGAATTGCCCTCCAATGCCGATGAAGAATCAAACTAATCTATTTGTTTCTTTTTTTTCTCTAGCTTTTTCAGCTCCTCTCTGTAAAGCGGTTCAAAAGCGTAATATGTGCAGGTAGTTTTATCCTGCGCTAGGGGGGAAAAATCAATATAAACTGAACATAACAGCAAAGAATCTCAGAAATCATCAACAAAGCATAAAAAACGGAATAGAATCATTAGAGAAAAGTAAAACCTGAAGCTTGCTAATAACTTCTTTCTATTCCTGGCATGAACATTTTAAGTCTTCTGAAGACTTATCATACTCCATTCTCAAGTTCCTCTCCTCTTGTAACTGCGCCTCAAGCTTACATATGTTAAACTTCAGCCTGAAAATATTTCGACTTACGAGTGAGTAATTTTTTGTTATATTATATATGGGCTTGCTTTATAATAAAAAAATTTATTGTCATTCCAATCTAGGAGATTTTCGAAGATATTGGAATACATTTAGTAGCCCCTTATGATTGTGGTTATCAAGTAAAATGTAAAGGGGAATGTGGAGTGTCATCTTTATTTGAAGGTCCTAATAAAAGAATTTCATTAGTACTTGTGAATTACCTATTAATTGTGTTGCCAGCTTCAGCTTGCGATTTATCAGATGCATCGAGCCTCTCCCCAAGATACTTTATCGTACCTTTTAACTCCATATTTAATTCACTAACCAAATCAAATCGTTTTTGATTCCCCACTAGAGCTAGCTGTGAACTCGCTATGGTATCTTTTAACTCCTTCACTTCCTACATTATAAGATATTGTAAAATGATTATGTCTACAACTTCCTACTAATATATTGTATGGTAACAAAAAAGGACAATTTTAATGGAAAAGAAACAAGATATTATCCTACAAAAGCTATTATGGAACAATAAGGTCATTCCAAATACCTTTTCATGCCGCACATGAGCCAATTTTATTTCAGTCCTCAATTCCTTGATCATGGCAAAATGTGATGCAAGTTGTTCCTTGGGACCCTATGTAGGTTATAATAATTAATATAATTCGAAAACTACCAGGTAACAAAACTAGCATCTTAAAGTAGCCTACCTACCTTTCTAGTTTTTTGCGGTCTTCTAACATCTAGCGAAACAGGACCATCAGCAGAACCAACCATAGTGTCCTCTAGCATCTTGTTTTCAGAACCAACCTCACCTGTAGAGTCAGATACAAATATTTGTAAAAAAAAACTGAACTTGTAACATATAGTTGTAATGCGACAACAAAACATAAGGCAGCACATTCCATCACCAAATTTTCTTTTAGTGGCTGTTCCATTCTCTTCTGAGTGGATTTCAGTAACCTCACGGTAGACAAATGTGTAGGAAGCTTCTGCAAAATTAATAGGCAGAAAAAGGCCATATCAGTTTGTAGAAATAAAAAAAATGTTAAGGCATACAAGGGGAAATAGAAGCATCATAGTGATAACTAAACATAAAACAAACTCTACATGAGCAAGTATGCATGGAGCACAGAGGACCAAAGTTTTCAAAATATTAGTGGACACATACCGTCATGGGCAACATATGGAAATGATATAATGTCCCCCTGAGTAAGCTTGGCTGGAGCTGAAGATTTTCTAAACCTTTTCCAATTGATGTATGTGCCATTTGTGCTGCACAGTTACAGCTAGTTATATTGAAGAAAAAATAGCTATGATTGACAGAGTAAGATCAAGAATCGATAGAAACCTTGTGTCCTTGAGAAAAATGGGTGAAGGCCCATTGGGGTTCAACTCCTTCAACACGGTGTCCATATATATCTTGCAATGGCATGAGCTGACCAATATATCAGAAATCCTGAAACGGTGATCATGGACTGTGCGGCCAAAGCAGTGCTCATCGGCACATAATGGAATATCCGTTCCCTTCAGGTGATCCAAATTAAAGACTCCAATCAGTTAGCAGATTTTATTACAATAGAAAACAAACATAGAATCTATTCACCTGCGGCAGGAGACGGGCCTTCTCGGAGATGGCTGTGAGGACTCCCCAGGCCCCGGGCTCGGTGCCATGAACAGGTTGCTCAGCTAACTTGTGCGCCACCGCGCGCAACTTATCGCGGCACGCTAGCGAGGGTTTGCTCGGCGGCAGCACGGAGGAGGGTTGCTTGTTGGGCGCTGTATTTGGCGCCAGTGGAGCCGGAAGCAACATGTCCGCCGCCACGTGGTCCGCGGCTAGAGACACGCCGGGTGTGGTCTTCCTGCCCGCCGCCTGATCTCCGGGATCTACGAATGCGAAGGGGAGGGAAGCTCGATGGAGGCCGGAGGGAAGCGCTTACTCCAAGGGCGGAAGCTCCACACAAGAGGGCGCGGCAGGGAGCTCCACGAGCAGCAGATCCACTCGTGTCGGCGCGAGGTAGAAGGGGAAGAGAGGAACGACGGGCGGGGCGGGGCGGGGCGGGTGGGTGTGGGCGGCGCGGCAACAACCAGTCTGAAGCTTGCATTGCAAACCTTCCTCTAATCTTACACCGCAAGCTTCCGGGAAAACTTTCACGGGCTATGCAAACTTAACACATTTTATCTAGCGCTTGTTTAGTTGTATAAACTTTACACCTCAAAACTATCGCATCGAATGTTGCGGCACATGTTAGCTCCGAGGGTTGGGCTCGGGGGTCCCGGTCCCGAACCCATCAGCTGCCGTCGGACTGCTCGAGCTGCTCCCACGGCGAGAGCAGGCCGCCGCGTGCTGACCGGGGAACAGACCGAGAACGGCCCTCTCGGGGGGCCTTCCCCGTGCGTCGAACAACCAACTCAGAATTGGTACGGACAAGGGGAATCGGACTGTTCAATTAAAACAAAGCATTGCGATGGCCCCTGCGGATGCTGACGCAATGTGATTTCTGCCTGGTGCTCTGAATGTCAAAGTGAAGAAATTCAACCAAGCGCGGATAAACGGCGGGAGTAACTATGACTCTCTTAAGGTAGCCAAATGTCTCGTCATCTAATTAGTAACGCGCATGAATGGATTAACGAGATTCCCACTGTCCCTGTCTACTATCCAGCGAAACCACAGCCAAGGGAACGGGCTTGGCGGAATCAGCGGGGAAAGAAGACCCTGTTGAGCTTGACTCTAGTCCGACTTTGTGAAATGACTTGAGAGATGTAGGATAAGTGGGAGCCTTGGGGCGCAAGTGAAATACCACTACTTTTAACGTTATTTTACTTATTCCGTGGGTCAGAAGCAGGGCATTGCCCCTCCTTTTGGCTCCGAGGCCTGGCTCTGCTGGGCCGATCTGGGCGGAAGACATTGTCAGGTGGGGAGTTTGACTGTGACGGCACATGTGTTAAAAGATAATGCAGGTGTCCTAAGATGAGCTCAATGAGAACAGAAATCTCGTGTGGAACAAAAGGGTAAAAGCTCGTTTGATTCTGATTTCCAGTATGAATACGAACCGTGAAAGCGTGGCCTATCGATCCTTTAGACCTTCGGAGTTTGAAGCTAGAGGTGTCAGAAAAGTTACCATAGGGATAACTAGCTTGTGGCATCCAAGCGTTCATAACGACGTTGCTTTTCGATCCTTCGATGTCGGATCTTCCTATCATTATGAAGCAGAATTCACCAAGTGTTGGATTGTTCACCCACCAATAGGGAACGTGAGCTGGGTTTAGACCGTCGTGAGATAGGCTAGTTTTACCCTACTGATGACCGTGCCACGATAGTAATTCAACCTAGTATGAGAGAAACTATTGATTCACACAATTGGTCATCACGCTTGGTTGAAAAGGCAGTGGCGCGAAGCTACCGTGTGTCGGATTATGACTGAACGCCTCTAAGTTAGAATCCAAACTAGCAACCGGCGCCTGTGCCCGCCGCTCGCCCCGACCCACATCAGGGCATTCGCGCCCCAAGGGCTCATGCCATTGGCTCAGCTTGCCCGGTCGATGAGCTGTGGCAGGCCGCCTCGAAGCTCCCTTCCTCATGAGCGGCGGGCTGAATCTTAGGGCTGGACATAATTTTACCAAAAACTGATCACCGAACTGAACCAAGCCAAACCGAACCGAAAATACGGTTTTTTCGATTTTTGGTTAGGCTTCGGTTTTTATTTTTTACAAACCGAAATCTTCGGCTCGGCTTCGGTTCTCGTCGCTGCGGCACCGAACAACCGAGCCAACCGAAATCTCGACACCGCACAGCAACGCTATGGCATCTCCAGTCTCCGTAAGGCTGCACCAATATCGGCCCACCATGACCCAACAGCCCAACATGCTAACTCCATCAAGCCGCACGCACACACGCATAGCCGCCGCCGCCACCACCATGATTCTCCTCCGTAATCCCAAGCCACCCATCACGTGCTCATCTCTTCCCCAAGCGACATGGCCGCACGGCATCACCACCACTCCACGCGATGAGGGGCGGCCAAGGACGGAGGGGCCCAAGGTTGAATCAGTGCGGCTGGCCTTTTGCAATGCCGGACGACAGCTGCTGGGGCGAGCGGACTCGCGATGCTGGGGAGTGGGGACGCAGCGCTCGACCACGCGTAGGTGTGGATGACAGCCGCTGGTGGTTGAGCGGCCAGCCGCTGCGGCGGGAGGAAGACAGTCAGGAGCGACGATGCCAGGTTAGGAGCCCAAACTTCGGTGAAAACCGAAACCGACGCCGAAGAAACCGAAGGCCCAGCCCTACTGAATCCTTTGCAGACGACTTAAACACGCGACGGGGTATTGCAAGTGGCAGAGTGGCCTTGCTGCCACGATCCACTGAGATCATGCCCCATGTCGTACAGATTCGTCCCTCCCCTCTCCACCCACATTTCTGGAGCCCCTAATTGATGTTAGATTCATGTTAGTAAAGTTTGAGCCCTGCAACTTAGTATAACTCCTAGATTTTAGTTTTGCTTTATGCATAAATACATTGAGCTACACAAAACAACATGGTTAACATCACAAGACAATTTGATTAAACTTACAAAGTAAGTTTCAAATAGTTTATATAACATGTCAAACATGATTTGCAAAGAAATGAGTAACTCAGTACACAAACAATATTTAAATTCAGCAAAAATTACTTCAAACAGGATGTACATAGAGTAATCTACCCTGTAAAATTCATGCCATTTCATGCAGCGATTTAATCAGAATAAAACAATTATTCAGATAGTTCTTAGAGCAAGATTGAATTCTATAGGACAAACTACAACACTTATGAAGCTCAAACTTTTTCAAAACAGACAACATATTATTATGAACAGCTCATAAATTTTTCATAATTTATCTAGACACAAAACTGAAGTAATAAATTAGACAAAAATAAACCAAAAATTATCAGAATTTTCTAAGAAGGTAACTATTTATCACAATTAAAGTCTTCTTAAACAGCATTAAATCAAAGAAATAGTTAAACAGATCAAAAATTTCCCAAACTTAGATAACAACAAAGTTTTAGTAACATGTGATCATGGAAAAAGTTTCACACACAGAACTTGATTATTTCTACCAGTACAAATAAATTAGGAAAACTAGTATATTCAAGAATCTTGAAACTTTGACATAGCTAATGATGTCGAAAAGGTTTCAAATTTTTACCAGCTGATAACAACACTGCAAGACACGTTCTAGACAAAAATCACATGAAGTTACTGATTAGAACTCATGGAACAAATTAAGCCTATTTATGCTATTCTTTTTCTTGGATTAAAATACACACAAGAACTGAAAATATGCATGTAACAAAACTTGTAGTTCTTGTCACAAGGATTCCAAAACATTTGGATTTGCATTTTTCTAATTTTCTACGAATTTCTAGGCATTTTCAAAATTCAGCCTAAAAGTAAAAAGGAAAAGACATGAAATCTTGCAGATAGGCCCCTAAAAGAATTCGAATCCTAGCAGATATGCCCCTGGCCGGAGTCAGAGCAGGGGGTGGGTGTTGACCGGCCTTATCCCGACGGCTCGGGTCGCCGACGGCGAGGGTGGAGAGGCGTGGGAGCTTCACCAGGTCATGGCGCACCTCTGGGTGGGCTTGGGAGGCCGAGGGGATGGTCAGAGCTAGGTCGTCGACGGCGAGCAGTGGCGGTCGGCGCCCGGGGTACGGCGGCGAGGTTGCTCCGGTGGATAATAGGGGACGAGGAGGGGTCGGTGAGCTGCGCGAGGACAAGGCGAAGCTGATGGTAGGGTCAGCGTGGGCGGAAGAGGGCTGCAGTGGCTGGTCGAAGATGAGCTTTGATCTCGTCGGAGCTCGGGTGGACGGCGGCGGTGTTCTGGAGGTTCTGGGCAGAGAGCGAGCGAGGCAAGGAGGGGAAAAGTGATGCGGGACTCCTCCAGGTGCTGGGGCGCGCGCAAGTTGGGGTGCTAGGGCTCTGTGCTGCGCTGGCTATGGCGGCGGCGAGGTGGTGGCCGCGGAGCTCGGCTGGGGCGGCGTGGCGAGGGGAGGGGGCTCCAGCGTGAGGGGAGGTGGGTCCAGAGCCAAAGGTTAAAGAGTTATTTTGAAAACATAGGAAGGATTTTGAATTTAATGGACTTTTGTCTTTTCTAATGCAAATTCAGTTTAATTTCAAACTAAAAAGCAAAATTTTCTGCCAAGCAATGATTACACTGAATTTTACAAATAAACCCTCCCCAAAAGCAATATTTGCTCTCCCTATTCAAATTAAGTTATAGAAAAGACCCTGCATTAAATCATATTTACACAACTACCCTTAGATTTTTAAAATAAGGTCATTTTTCAAGCAAATTAAGCACATGATGCACAAAATAAATGCAATTCTACTGTGCAGACACCTAGGGTGTCACAGCCTTCCCCCCTAAAAGGAATCTCGCCCCGAGATTACAGGAAGAATAAGTACGGAAAGATTTGGTACCTGGATTGGTTCTAAGAAAGTCGGGAAAATTTCTTTGGAGAAAATTTTCAGTCTCCCAAGTGGCTTCTTCCTCAGTATGATGATTCCACTGGATTTTGTACATTTTAACTTTCTCCCTTCTAGTACTTCTTTCTTTGGTGTCAAAAATTTTGATTGGGTACTCAGCGTAAGATAAATCGGGTTCAATCTCGATATCTTGTGGTTCTAGAATCTCAGTGGGCACTTTGATGCACTTCTTGAGTTGAGATACATGAAAGACATCATGAATGGCGGCCAACTGAGAAGGAAGACGAATCCGGTAAGCAACTGGTCCACAAGTTTCGATGATTTCAAATGGTCCGATGTATCGGGGTGCCAATTTCCCTTTTATGCCGAAGCGTTGAACACCTCTAGTAGGAGATACTCGCAAATATACGAAATCCCCTACCTTGAACTGTAAAGGATCTCTTCTTTTGTCTACATAACTTTTCTGTCTTGATTGGACTACTTTAAGATTAGCCTGGATAACTTTGACTTTCTCTTCTGCCTCAGTAACTAGATCTGGCCCAAATACTTTGCGTTCTCCAGCTTGTGACCAACTCAAAGGAGTTCGACACCTTCGACCGTATAACGCTTCAAATGGTGCCATTTGCAAGCTAGATTGGTAGCTGTTATTATATGAAAACTCTACCAGTGCTAGTCACTTATCCCAGTTCTTGCCATATTGATTAGCACATGCCCTCAACATGTCTTCAAGGATTTGATTGATTCGTTCAGTTTGCCCATCTGTTTGTGGATGATAAGCTGAACTACGAATCAATTTAGTTACAAGGGATTCTTGCAATTGCTCCCAGAAACGTGCAATAAACTGAGCCCCACGATCAGAAATGATCGTCTTTGGAACTCCATGTAGACGGACAATCTGGTCGAGATAAATCTCTGCATACTTCTTGGCAGAATAAGTTGTATTCACAGGAATAAAATGAGCGGTCTTGGTGAGTCTATCAACGATTACCCAAATAGAATCATGCTTCTGCGAAGTGTTGGGTAAGCCAACGATAAAATCCATACTGATGTCCTCCCATTTCCAGGATGGAATGGGTAAATGTTGGAGAGTACCAGCTACTTTCAAGTGACTAGCTTTAACTCTTTGACAGACATCACACTCAGAAATATATTTGGCGATCTCTCTTTTCATCCGAGTCCACCAGAAATTCTGCTTAAGATCCTGGTACATCTTGGTACTACCGGGATGAATAGAAAACTTCGAGAGATGTGCCTCATCAAGGATTTGTTTTCTAAGCTGGTGATTCTTGGGTACAACAAGACGAAATTCAAACCATAGAACTCCTTTATGATCCACTCGGAAACACTTGTACTTTGCTTCTCCTTGGGATAATTTTTCCTTGATGATTTTGATACCTTCATCATGTAATTGTGCCATGATGATGCTATCATGAAGTGTAGGCTCGACAGCTATATGGTTCAGACTTTCTTGAGGTACCATTTCTAGATTTAGTTTCATCACTTGAGATTCTTTGGAACGAAAAGATCATTAGAACATCAAGATGGGACTAAGGATGAAGGCATGACTCAAATCCATCTTTTCATCCAAGGAAATCTAAATGTTTCAACAAACATGCTCCTAATATTAAGTTTAAACTCAACTTATGATTTAAGTATACTAATACATATCCATGAAGATCCACACTAGAAATCCCTTAAAAAGACTCATGTAACAATTTCAAATTCTAGAAATCAAATCAAACATATTCACACTATGCATGCACGACCTATTCGCCCTCTCAAGATAAATAATTGCCAACTATTGTTGAGCTTACGCGGTTAGTACGGTTGAATAACATGAATACGTCTCTCCCTATTATATCTAGTCGATAAATTCTAACCGTTCTTAACTTATCGAATCGCGGTTAGTGTACCTGCAGAATATTGACAGAATATATATATATATAAGGAAACGTCAGTAAAAGTTTGAGCCCCATTGCTTTCATGCTGTCCTAAATAAATAAAAGATGATCCTAGCTTTATCTGTTTAGTTTAATTATCATGATAAATCTACTAAGCAAAACGAGCTAAGTTTTATGCAGTAAATTCCTTACTCAGAGGGCAACCTTGTGTAAAAATGTCAACCCCAGAAACCTTACCTAACATCACTTATGAAATTTCACATGGTGCCTTGTTTTTAAATAAAAAAAATGCTTTCAGCTTAGCACCAAATGTGAGGCTGCTGGTGAGCAGCACAAATGCGCGTCACACGGAGGAATTGGGCGAGCCTGCTGGTGAGCATCATGAATGCGCGAGAGCAGTGGAGAATCTAGGAGGCTGCCGCTACGCTCCACGGGACAGCAGCACCGCAGGACAGCTTTGATGGGTCAGTAGATTTGATGGGTCAAACTTTGATGGATGCTCCACGGGACAGCAGCACCGCAGGACAGCTTTGATGGGTCAGTAGATTTGATGGGTCAAACTTTGATGGATCGTAGTGGAGGCAGCTTTGACGCGGAGGCAGAAGCTGCTCACTGTTCCATGCAGTGGAGGCAGCTTTGACGCGGAGGCAGACGCTGCTCACTGTTCAATGCAGCATTCACTCCTCTGGTTTCTCTCTCTCACTTGCCTCTTGCCTCTTGTTTAGTTGCGTAAATTTTACACCTCAAAACTATCACATCGAATGTTGCGGCATATGCATAGAGTATTAAATCTAAATGAAATAAAAAACTAATTTCATAGTTTTCTTGTAAATTACGAGATGAATCTAATAAGCCTAATTAGACATAATTAGACACTATATTGCCATAGTAGCTGCTACAGTACCATGTGATAGTAACGAATTAATTAATCTTAATAAATTCGTGTCGAAGTTTACAGACGAGTTCTGTAATTAGGTTTATAATTAGTTTATATTTAATACTTTAAATATGAAAAGATTCCATTTTAAAAAATTTACACGGGGGACTAAACGAGGGCTCCAGTGTTCGCTCACTCTTGTGAACCACGGTCAATGTGGAGCATGCCGTGCCGCTCGAGCCCACCGTGTGTGGGCAGTGTGTATCCGTACGCTATAGGTGGCCGGCGCAGCCGTGTCCTGTAGACTGCCATAGTAAACACTTGCGCACTGGAGATGTCTGAATTCATTGCGAGTTGGGATGCATGGTTCATCCGATGGTTCCAATCCGAGGAACAGTGACGACCGCGCCATTTACATATTAAACAGAAGCCCAACTCAGCTGCAGCGCCGCGCCGCACGACAACAACATCATGCCGTCATCTTCAAGCCGAGTGACCTTTTCTGTGATTTTCTGTTAGCTAGCTTAGGATCTAGTGAGTCTGTGATTCGTTTGGTGCTAATTGTGCCTGCTCTTGGTGTTTGTTGCGATTCTGCTGGCCGGATGACACACCGTGACTGAGTCCCTGAGCTTCTGTTTGTCCATTAGTTTCTTTTTGTTTATTAATTCATTTTAACCTGCAAAGAATTTATGTGAACAGTATATTACAATTTTGCTTTTAGGTCAGTTCAATGTACCTTATGTGCTCTGATTTGCCATTAAAAGTGCTTTTAGAGTTGTCTTGGATTGGTGAATTGCCTTTATTCAGAATTATTGTTCAACTAGTTCCAATGTTGAAAGTACTCTTGCATAGAAGTATTTATATAAAGCTAAAAACTGATTCGTGGTATGTCTTGCCGATTTACTGGCTCGAGCTTTCGTGGATTGGAATATACAATTAGGACGGAAGGCTAAGTATTATTTGCCATCTGCTCTTTGTTGATTTTCAAACGGAATTCTAATATGTACTCTCTTTATTCAGAGTTCTCTCTCATTCCTCGATTCGTGAAGTCCTGAGCTCCCACACCTTCCCAGCTCCCTCCTCGACGCCTCCGCCCACTTTGCTCTCCATCCCGCCACCATAGCCACCGGACCTCGATCTCCATCCCGCAGCCGCCATTCATCTTCCCACCCCTTCCTTGCTCACCCTTTAGCAAAAACCGAGCGTTGGTAAGTCGATCGATGGTGCTTGGTGCTTGCCTCCTTCCACAATGTTTGCAATGTTTCCGCGACCGTTCTCGAGCTCGCCGCCGGGGCGATGGGAAAAAATCACCAAAACTTAGGCTGGTTCCAAAGGTACCGATCAGCCTAGTACCGCCAAGACAAATTTATTTTATTAAATTTAAAAATTCAGGAATTACATCGAAATTAAAAATAAAAATTACATAATAATTTAAAATAAAGATTATATAATTTTATTTAAAAACTAAATACAAATTACTCGTCATCCTCCTCCTTCTCCACCAAGTTCGCATCCTCCTCGTCAAGTTTAAGCTCCTTTTCCAAACGTTTCAAGGCCCGTTGATGAACAGGGTGGAAAGAGCACACGGGGCTGCGATGACGGAGCGGGCTCGGAGCGGCGATGGAGTGGAGAAGAATCGACAAACTCCTCAGAAACATTGGCCAACGGTGTGTCGGCGTTGAGGAGGTCGAAGTACTTCTGCGTGTTCGTGCTCCAATTGGTCATGGTGGAGAACTATTTGAAATATGCTTAGAAATGGTGGAGAACTAGTGTGAAATGTACTTAGAGAGGGAGTGGAATGAGTTGAGAGAGGTGTGGAATGAGCTCAAACCGGGCACCTCTATTTATAGATGGATGGGGGGTGAAATTTTGAATTTTTTGCAATTTTTTTGGAGCTCAAACTGTCACAGACAACTAGTTTACGTGGCGCTGACGCGGCATGGCGGGCGAATCAAAGCCCGCCACGTCGCGTTGGTCAGTACCGACCGCGACCG
Organism: Panicum virgatum; assembly: GCF_016808335.1. Lineage (NCBI taxonomy): Eukaryota > Viridiplantae > Streptophyta > Magnoliopsida > Poales > Poaceae > Panicum > Panicum virgatum. The sequence continues at coordinate 623,361 of NC_053151.1, forward strand.
GCTCCAACACGGTCCCTACGCTGACGGCCCCCAACCCATGGGAATTTTCGGTGTTGGGATCCGTCCCTTCACGAGATTTAGAGTACACAATGTTTGATTTAGAGTACACAATGTTTGGTGCACACTAATAAGGCATCTCAGCGGGGGACGCAAATGTTGGTGGACGTAGCATAATTCAATCCGTCCCTTATAGGATGGATTAAGAAAATGAAACCAGTTACAGAAGTTCTTTAATTATTACAGTTTATTTTGTATTCATTGTTTAGCGGAAGCAGAAATACGCAAACTAGCGATAACTAGACATCTCGATAAGCCCATACGAGACATCACTCTGGAGGAGCGGAGTCAGTACCAACTGAAAGTCCATTCCACACCACGGAACAACCAGAAGGCAAGGATCACGGCCAAGCTCTACCAATGAACATAGCTTCAAAAGCCCCACCTGAAAACAATGCCACAAGTAAGACTGAGTATACTAATACTCAACAAGGCTTACTCGTAAATGGTTATACCTTAGTCCACTTTAACTAAACATGCAAGACTTTTGGCTGAGGAGTTTGTTTTACCGAAAAGCAGCTAATAATAAATCCTTACTTTCAGCTTTTAGCTTTCATAATTCTAGTTCAATTAACCATTTTAAATGAGCATCTATCTCTAATCACCCATGTTAAAGAATTAATCAAACATCATCAGTATTCATTATTATCATGTTGCACTTGTTACTCGATGTGACAAGTATGTTAAGCAGTCTCATTGACCGTGAGTGGCGGCCGATTCGAATCGAGTTCTTAATCTTGCAAGGCAAACCTAACACACACGCATAGGGAGCGAAGTCATCCACACAACAGTTACCCTTTCTTCCCGTGTCATGAGAGAGGCCCACCGCCCTCGACTTTGTACGGTATCTTTATGTTTAATACAGGTACGTTTTATCAAAAAAAAATTCCTCCCGCCGCCGCTCGCCGCGGGCGCTCCGGGTCCGGTCAAGCAAGCAGCATGGCGGAGGGGCTGATGGACGAGCTCGTCGAGGAGATCCTCCTCCGCCTGCCGCCGGACGACCCGCGCCGCCACCGTGTGTAGGCGGTGGTGCCGCATCGTCTCCGCTCCAGGCTTCCGCCGCGGCTTCGCCGAGCGCCACTGTGCGGCTCCCATGCTCGGCTTCTTGGCCAACCTCAGGGACGGAGGCGAGGACGACGACTGCGAGTACGACTTCGTCGCCCGCTTCGTCCCCGCCACCCCCTTCCGCCCGAGCCACGCCGACCGCCTCGACCGCCGCGCGCTCGACGCCCGCCACGGCCGCGTCCTCCTCACCACCACGCCCTGGGGGCCGAACCTCGAGGTCTGGGACCCCGTCACGGACGAGCTGTGGGAGCTTCCTGGCCCTGCCCTGCCGCACTCACCTTTCAGCTGGAACGCGGCGGTGGTCTGCGCCGCCCACGGCGAGTGCGACCACCTCGACTGCCGCCGCGGGCCCTTCCTCGTCGTCTTCCTGGACGACTCCGGCCCTGAGGAGATGCACGTGTACGTCTACTCATCGGAGGTTGGCGCCTGCAGCGAGCCAACCTACGGCCCTCCCTCCCCAACCTATGGGGTCGAAATGGTTCCTACCGCCCTTGTCGGGGAATGCGCTCTACTTCCTGATTGATGCGACCAACAACATTCTAGAGTATGATTTGGCCAAGCGGAGCGTGTCTGTGCTTCACCTGCCTCTCGGTTTCGTTTCGGATTTTGCGGTGCTCACGACGTCGGAGGACGGCATGTTGGGATTCGCAAGGGTGGGGAACTCCAGACTCTGGCTCTGGTCAATGGAGACAGGTCCTGAGGGGGATGCTACATGGGCACCAAAAGGATCCATTGAGCTCCTGACACTGCTCCAAGTTGATGCAGCTGCCATCGTAAATGATTATGTTGGTTTTGCCCATGGCGCTGGGGTCTTTTTGTGGGGACAGAGGATGCTTGGTTCAGTATTGCTCTAGAGTCCGGACATGTGAGGGAAGAGGACTGTGGTGATGGTCACACCCACGGTGTTGTTCCATACACGAGCTTCTACATCCCAGGTACAACTTTGCGTAGTCCATGGTTTTTCAGTTTCTAGAATTTAGTCCATGAAAATATGGAAAAGTGAATTTGTCAAAGTGAAGTAACTGTAGAAATTTTCTACTCCCACCTATTTTTTGTTGCAGGGTCCTTGAAATTGGTTAGAGATGCCTAGGAACTTATTCATCTTGTATACATGTTATGGATGGATGACGACATCTTGGCAATTAATCTTAATCTGAGCCAAGCTAGGAACTTATCTGGCAAACCCAAGAAAGTCAGATATCTGGGTTTACGATCATCTATGCTTTCTGTTTAGCACTTTGAGCGAATAATGTTACCCATCTGTTCCCAAATGTCGTTTGTCCTGTCAATTGCTTCGTGTGCACATGTAAAAAAAATATTTTATTATCATACTTTAAGTGGGCACTTGGAACTGAATATACATATATTCACTCTGTTTCTCTGTTCTGCAGATTTTCATCAGTATGGATTAGCTCCTCTCTGAACCGAATAAGTGCTGAGCAAGTAATAAGTTTTCATGCTCAATTATGGGTCTTGAAAAAACTCCTGCTCATGAATTGTAAACATATGTTTGGTCTTGTTGGAGCTTTTGTTAAGATTTGCCTTAGCAGGGTTCTTGAATGATATTATGTTGGATATGTGCTTTGCTTTGCTGAAAAGTACTCTGTAGTTCAATTTGAGTTTGATATGAGCAAAATTACCCAATAAGTACTTTGAACATTTGATCAAGCATCTCTGAAACCTTATGGTTCAGTTGCGGTAAACAAGTCTGCATGCTAGATTGTTTCAGAAGAAAGCTTTCCTGTGTTCTGAACAAACTGATAAGCATCTTGAATAAAAGTGATATTTCCATGTTATTATTTGTGCGAAGCTATCTGATATTTGTACTTTTGTAGCAGCCATTTCATTGCAGTTATTACTACATTTTATTTAGTAATATTAAACAGTGATTCTGCAAAAGTCTAGTAAACGTAGAACTTTGCTACTCCTACCTATTTTTTGTTGTGGGTCCTTGAAACTGGTTATTGATTCATAGGAGTTTATTCATCCATTATGCATGTTATTGATGGATGATAAGATCTTGGCAATTGATCTAAATTTAAGCCAAGCTAATATATCTGCTAAACCCAAGCAACACAGATATCTGTGTCTTAACCACTTATGCATTCTTCTGAGCATTTTGAGTGAGAATAGTGGTACTCATCTGGGTCAAAATATCGTTTCAACTTGGCGGTTTATTTGTATGAGATGATCACACTTCCTGAAAATTCATACTTACATGGTTTCAACTTGGGCTGCTCAAGGTGGTTTAAGATGGTTTCAGGTGGGTTTGCAAACCAACTAGTATTTTACTGGAAAAAATTCACTGAATAAACAAACTAAATAGCGATGAATTTTTTTTTCTAATTTTATTGTGAATTGCCCTACTAATGAAGATCACGCAAACTCATCATGCGCCGAACATAATGATGCACAGTCAATATCAGATTTTATTGTGAACTATCACCGCCCTCATGTACCTTCCTCACCTGGTCAGACTTCAGATCCATACTAAACAACCTTTAGCCGCAATGGCAAAAAGGACTTTAACACCAGATGCAAAGCCCACCAAACAAGGTGAGAAGGAGAGATCAGCATCAGTAAAGATCATTGTCTTGAGCTCAATGGTTCTATGTCATGACCACTGATGACCATCGAGCGTCTCTGTCTGGACCTGACTCCCTAGAACTAAACACAAATAGTGTATGGAGCCCTTCCTGAAAAGTTAAAAAGATGGCTCTGTACTTCAGTCAGTTTCAGGCATTCAGTTTGATCTCAATACGATTGCCCAACCAATAGATTTGGCCATTCTTAGTACATCTTTGGAACTGAAAAGCAGTAGCTAAAGGTTCAGTTTCTGAAAACGAGATAACCATACACTGAATCTCCTTCCTCTGCACCAAACACTTGTGCACCTGACCAACAATTGCCAACATTCAGTTCTGTTCATCAATGTTCAGAACTTGGAGATTGTTTGAATAATAATGCATTAGTATATCTGAAGTTCTGAAGTGCCTCAACGTAAGTCGTAGTTTGCTGCTGATTGTCTAACAGGAAGAATTTCAAGTGTTCAAGGTATGGACTAGTAAGCATCTTAAGCTCTGACAGATCTTGGAGCATTGATGTCCACTGGACACTGAATTCATGAACATTGACAGTTTGACACTATACAAGTTTCCATCACGTCACAATAGCTCCAGCACCTTCTTTCCACTAAGCGTGTGTTTAGATCCTGTAAAGTTTTGGACGAAATTCACTGTCCATCACGTCACAATAGCTCCAACACCTTGCTTGAGTAGTAGTAGAACAACAATGTGCACAGAATGAAAGATGTTCTACCTTGGGTGATTGGGGAATACGCAATCAAAGTAATTCCGAGCTCATCGCAAGCTGCCTTCACCCCATTTTCCTATGGGTTCCTGTATATCAGACTGTAATTTACTTGATTTGAAGCGAGTGGAATGCCCCTCTTCTTAAGCTGCGCACGAGCATCTCGGAGGCATTTTTTTGTACAGTCATGGAAAACGTGATCTGAGTTAGTTTTACAGAAAAAGAAGTACCTAGCCTAACAAATGATATCACAAGAATACCAAAGTCAGACAACAACCGCTGTAGTTCGAGACTCCAACAGCTTTCACAAGACCTTGCTCAACAGCATCTCCAAGGCCATCCAGGTAACCTAAACCGTGTAAGAACAGTGAAATTGACATCCTAAAGCGGGTTACATATTTATGTGGTAAGTCTCGTTGTGGATACCTTCATTGCCCCATATCCCTAGCCTGAAAAGGAAATGCGAAGAGCGGCTAAGTTAACCAATGGAGTCAACAGGGGAGAAAAACAAAGTCGATTTAAAGGATGATGAGCCAACCAATGAAGTTGGTAGAGCGCAACCGAAGAGACGCCAAGGCGATCCAATAAGGCCTTCAGTGCACAGATGACACTTCCACGGCCAAATCTCCATGGAAGAGCTGCAAACTTTGTTGCGATGGCCACTTCGACTTGTTCCTTTCGTTGCCTTTCCTCGATGAATCTGATGGAAAGAGATGATTTCAGAACAGAGGTATGTACTGGCTGGGAAACAGTTTGTGATAACTTGGGCATTCATCCTATAGCTCAAAACATGCCGAGATAAAGAGATGGGACTTTCGACGAGAGAACCAGTCACTGATTTCAATTTGGTGGTCACCAATTCTAGAGCTAAACATTTCTAGGTCTGAACAAACTACCCAAACTCCCATCAATACATAAAAACAATACACTAAACTAGTCTAAAACTATTCTACGCGTTACAACGATCGCGTGGACATAAAGAACGCCTAAAACGGAGCTAGAACGCAAAATCTAGGCTAAAAACAAGGTTCAGGGGCTTATCTGCGATAAAAACTAAGTTTCAGGGGATTTTCTGCAAAACCCGAGGGCCTAAACATAATTAAACATTAAATTTAAGGGCTAACGTGCAAAAACACAAGGCCTGGACTGCGGGTGCTAATTTGGGAAAGCTCAGGGGCTTAAGTGAATAAAACAGGGCCACACCGTAATTATTTTTGAATAGATCAGGACCGCGGGTTGATTAGCAATAAAGGAAGGGGCTCTTTAGAAAGATTACTAGGCGAAAGGGTATCTTCTAATCTGGGCCGGCGGTTTTGGATCTGACGGTCCGGATTAGATCAGGATCTGATCTAATCTAGCCCGCTGAAATCTAATCGGGCGGCTCAGGACAAAGAGGCGCGCGGGGCGGCGGCGGAAGGCCGCCGGAGCTCTGCTCCGCGGCGGAGGGTCGCCGGACTTGGCCTAACCGGCGTTCCTGGGCTCTCTTTGGCACATTATCGGCTCTAGGACGGACTACGCTCCATGCGTAGTCCACCTGGGGTCTTTTTGGACCTCGGGAAGGCCCGGAGTGGGGAGGGCAAGAGCGGCAGCGGCCCTGCGCGGCGGCGCAGTGCCGGCGCGCGGTGTCCGGATAGCTAGGGTGCATCCCGTGCCAAGGGAACATGCGCAGAGGAAAGGGGAGGTTGGGATGCAGCTCACCGAGCTCTATCTTGATGGGGAAAACGGCACAAAGGCGGCGACGGTGATGTTCCGCGGCGGCGCACGGGCGGCGATCGGGCAGGAGCTCGGAGAAGTGGCGCCGAAGGGGTCCTCAGGGCCTCTGGACTCCGCGGGAAGCCTCGAAGTAGAGCTGAGAGGCTGGTGGTGGGGTCAGGGAGGTCCAGCCGTCATCGGAGATGGGGGATTGCGGCGGCGCAGATGCTTGCGCAGCGGTGGTGGGGGTGGATGTGATGGGATTCGGGGCGGCGGCTACGATGTGGCGTCGTGAGAGCGCAGGGGAGGGTCTCGGTGTTTAAATGCAAGGATCTGGGGGTCCTAGGCGTGCGCGTCCGGCGATCTCTCGCCGTGATTCGCGGCTGGGCTGCGCGCGGGGAAAACAGACCGATAATGGCGCCGCGTGATGCTGTTAGGGTAGCTTCTAGAAGGTGCGAGGGTAGCTGGCGATTGGCCCTGCAAGGCCCGGGGTGGCCCACGGGGTAGCGGGACGCAGCGCGGACGAAGCGGGGAGTCCGGCGAAGATCTCGCAGGAGGAAGGAGAAGATACTGATAGCGGGCCCATCCGGTCAGCGAGACGAGGAAGAAAAGGTGACGCGCGGGCGTGGGAGGGGCGACTGACGCGCGGGGCCCAGTTGGCAGGCGGACGCGGTGCAGGTGAAAGCTCCGCGTGGGCTGAAGGCGAGGGTGACTGGGCCGGGCGAGCGCGTGCTGCGGAGCGGTGCTGAGTGGGTTGAGCGACGCGCGAGCGAGCTGGGCGTTGGTCGCCGGGCTCCTGGCGTGGCGAGCGGCTGCAGCGGGCCGAGCGGAGTGCGGGGAGACGGGCCGCGGGAGGCGTGCGGGAGGGAAGAGAGGAGCTGGGCCACGCGGGGTGAGGAACACCGGGCTGGCTGGTGGGCTTGGGCTGAGCGGGAAAGGAAAAAGGGAAGGTGGGCTGACTTGGGTTGAGGGTTTTGGGTTTCTTTTCCTTTTTCTTCTTCTATTTCTTTTCCTTTCTAACTCTAATTCTAATTCCTATTCAAACTCAACCAAACTAGTTGAATTCAAAGTTGAATTTGAATTCAACTCAAACACTCAAAAAAGTAAAATAAATGCACCAGCATGAATGCAACATTAAAAGTAGACCTATAATAAAATTTTAATTACTTAAGGAACAAAAATTAGATTAAATGCAAGACTAAGCAAATAAATTCCTAGAAAAAAATAAATAAAACCAATTAAATTTATTATTAACTAGGAAAATTAAATTAGGGTGCTACAGGTAACCACTAGGATAGTGCAAAAGGAGCCAGCCTTGATAATTTGGTCGCTTGAGTTCAATCCCCTCTTTGACAATAACATGATATCTCCTCTTTTTGGCATATCCTTTTTCATTATCTTTCCCAAAATGAGCTTGACTTCGTATTTATTTGGCCTGTTGCTGTTCTTGAGTTTCTCAACATCTAGGCCAACATTTAGGCCTATGGATATGGTATCCATGCCAGAGCAGATTTGATTCCAAATCTCTTCTATTGTTGGATAACGAAATGCCTTTGTATAGACCAGAAAGGTTTTCAAATTCATTGGGAATCGTCTCCACCTGTAGTAACATGGAAACCATGAAATGGAGATGTTTCAGGTGCCAAATAAGGAATATTGCCTGTTGGGAGAGGCTCATACCTTAAAAGGGGCCCGTTGCTGCTTCAAAATGTCGTGAACTGACCATGATAGCACCTCTTCGAACAAAGTTTGGCCAGGTAGAATTTCGATGATTCTGGTGTTCACAAAATAAATTAGAATCCCATCAATTAATAAACCAAAACACCTATAATCAAGGAGACCTATAAACCAACATACCTGATGGTTTCTCAAATGAATTTTACTGCCAAAGGTGAAAGGGGCATATATGGTTAAACAATTTAGGCCAAATTTACAAGCTTTTTGTCTTTAGTTCCCAATGCAATACCGCCTCCCAAACCAAATCTCCAACTCAGAAATCCTTAGGCTTGACCTTCTTGTTGTATGCACGGGCAACTTTAGCTTTGTTCTCTTTGATTTTTTCCAGCGACCAAAGCCTTAGCTTTGTCAGGTCCTCCACATTATCGTTCATCAAGGCTGCATACTGTTCGGCAGATAGATCATTCTGAAACTCAACACGCCTTGATCTAGCCGTGATCTCCCATGGTAGCACAGCGTCTTGGCCGTAGACTAGATGGTACGGTGATGACTTGGTGGACCCATGACACGAAATACGATATGCCCACAAAGCTTCTGATAACACCTCATGCCAGCGCCTAGGATATTCATCGATCTTTCTCTTTATGAGCTTGATAAGGCTCTGGTTAGATGCTTCAGCCTGTCCATTAGCTTGGGCATAATACGGAGATGATCTGATCAGCTTAATCCCCATGTCATCGGCAAACTTTCTAAACTCCTCTAATATAAAGACCGATCCTCCATCGGTCGTAATGGTCTGAGGGATCCCAAATCTGTGAATGATGTGTTCTTTGACAAAGCTGATCACATCTCTCGATGCTACTAACCTCATGGGCACTGCCTCTACCCACTTTGTGAAATAATCTGTGGCAGCTAAGACCCATTGGTGACCCTTGCTAGACGACGGGTTGATCTGTCCAATCATGTCCATGCCCCCAACCTCTAAATGGCCAGGGTTTGATGATAGGATTCATCACTGATGCTGGCACTATCTGAATTTTGCCAAACCTCTGGCATGCCTGACATCCCTTGTAATATTTGAAACAATCTTCAAGCATAGTGGGACAGTAATAACCCGATCGCCTAATCAGCCATTTCATCTTATGAGCCGATTGGTGCGTACCGCAGGCTCCTTCATGAACCGCGTGCAAGAGCCGATTTGACTCTGAAGGCCCCAGACATTTGAGCAGTAGTCCTTCCAAGGTCCTGTAGAACATGTCATCCCCTATCAGAACATACTTCATGGCCTTGAGTCTTATCCTTCTGGGTGCCCCCCGAGCCGAATCCTTCAAGTAATTGAAGATATCGGCTCTCTAGTCTTCAGGTTCTAGAAACTGAACCTCCACATCGACTCCATCGGCTGTTTCCTTGTACCCGGAAGCCATCTGTGCCAAATCATTGGCTTCATTGTTCAGAGTCCTGCGTATCCAATGGAAATTGATGTACCTGAATCGTGACATCAACTCACGGCACTGCATCCATTTCGGAAAAAGAGCCTCGCTCTCACATCTATATTCCTCCGTGAGCTGAGAAATCACCAACTTTGAATCCCCAAAAATTTCCACCGCTTCTGTTCCAGCTTCAAGGAGTAATTCCATCCATTTGCGAACGGCTTCATATTCTACCAAATTATTGGTGCATGGGGCAGTCATTCTGATGGAAAAGGAATAAGTCGCCCCACGAGGCGAGACCAACAGAATTCCCACACCGCACCCATCATCACAAGCCGATCCATCAAAGAATATAGCCCAAGCACGAATAAATACCGCAGCAATATCAGTGCTGATCCTGTCCGCAACAAGATCCGCCAGTGCTTGTCGCTTGACTGCTTTTGCAGGCTGATATCGGATATCGAACTCTGACAATGCAAACATCCATTTTCCAAGTCGGCCTTTCAGGACAGGAGCCGACAACATGTGCTTTATGACATCCGATTTGCATATAACAATTGTTTCCACCGAGAGCAGAATATGACGAAGCTTTGTACATGTAAAGTATAAGCAAAGGCAAAGCTTCTCGATTTCAGGGTACCTGGTCTCGGCGTCTAACATGCGTCTGCTGAGGTAGAAAACTACCCTCTCCTGGCCGTCATGCTTCTGAACCAACACCGAAGCAATAGAAGTGTCACCCACGGACAGGTACACATAAAACGGCCTATCATGCTGAGGAGGAACCAATACTGGAGGCTTTGACAAATATTCCTTGATTTCATCGAAAGCTTGTTGCTGTTCTGCCCCCCAGCGAAACTCATCATCGGATTTGATCTTCACTAAACCCATAAACGGCTCAATGCGTCCAGACAGATTAGAAATAAATCGCCTGACAAATTTAATTTTACCGATGAGTTTCTGTAACTCTTTTTTCGTAGTAGGTGGTTTCATCGTCCTCATAGCTTCTTGACTCTTCAAGCCGATCTCGATTCCCCGTTCATGCACCAGGAATCCTAGAAATTGACCGGCCGATACACCGAAGGCACACTTCTTTGGGTTCATTTTGAGCCCAAACCTTCGAGTCCGTTCTAAAACTTGGCGCAGATCTTCTAGATGCCCCCAGCCGATTTGGACTTGACCACAACATCATCAATGTAGATTTCTACCAATCTGCCGATGAGATCATGAAAAATGTAATTCATGGCACGTTGATACGTTGCACCGGCATTCTTCAGTCCAAAGGTCATAACCAAATACTCGAACAAGCCAACTGCGCCTGGTACTCTGAACGCGGTCTTGTTCATGTCTTCTGGGGCCATGAAGATCTGGTTGTAACCGGCATTACCGTCCATGAAACTCATCATTTTGTGGCCAGCAGCGGCGTTGATCAATATCTCTGCAACAGGCATCGGGTATTCATCCTTCGGAGTTGCTCTGTTGAGATCTCTAAAATCGACGCAGACACGCCATCGGCCATCTTTCTTTTGCACCGACACCACACTGGAGATCCATTCTGCATATCGGCACGGCCTGATGAACCAGCATCCAACATCTTCTCTATTTCTTTCTTGACCTCCTCTAGGACTTCGGCCTTCATCTGACGTGCTGGTTGCTGAAATGGCCGAAATCCCTTCTTGAGTGGGAGCCGATGCTCGACGATGCTTCTATCCAGACCGGGCATTTCAGTGTAGTCCCATGCAAAATAGTCCCGGTACTCTTTCAGTAATGCAATCATCTCCTCACGCAAGACCGGATCCAACTTTTTGCTGATAAATGTCGGCCGTGGCTTATCCCCAGGACCGATATCAATTTCTTCCAAATCGTCAGCCGACGTGAACCCGTATCCTAATTTACCGTCGTCTGAAAAACCAGCTGCGAACGCAGGCGAGTCTTCGTTGTCTACAAGATTAGCGGCAAACACAGGGAGATGACAAGAAAAATTATTTGGCCAACCGCACGGGCTGGCCGCTTCTATACTTCTATTATCACTCAGAGCCAAATAGTCAACGAGTGGCCAACTGCCAGAGCAGGCCATCATGTGTACACGATGTAACAATTCCGACCACAAACAGAATTTTTCTATTTTTTGGGGCCGGTCGCTGGGATCGGCCTCCCTATCAGCATGCCAGGATGCATCTATTCTGTGAGGCCAGTGGATAAGACCAGCCTCAGTCCGTTTTTTGTCGCCTCGATCCGATCACAGTCTTCCAGGGCGATCCCTGAGATCGGCTCTTGTCCTTCCGCATCCCAGGCGTTCATATCTGCGAGGGAAACCTCACTGGAATCATTTGCCTGGACCACCTCGACTTCATCGCCATCCCATTGGACGAGGTACTGATGCATTGTGGAGGGAATACAACAGTTAGCATGAATCATGTCCCTTCCAAGCAGCACTGTGTATGTACTCTTGCTGTTAACGATGAAGAACAATGTTGGTACAGTCTTGCGGCCCACTGTCAGTTCCAAGTTAAGAACCCCCATTGCCTCTGATGGCTGTCCATTGAAGTCATTAAGCATCACATTGGTCTTGATCAGATCGGCAGAAGAATGACCCAATCGGCGCAGCACAGAGTATGGCATCAGGTTGACTGCAGCACCAGTGTCGACCAACATCCTGTTCACAGGCTTGCCGTTGATGAAACCCTTGAGATACAATCCCTTCAAGTGCTTGTAGCTTTTCTCCTTGGGCTTCTCGAAGATGACCGGCCGTGGGCCCAGATCCAACTGTGCGACGGCCGATTCTTCCGGTTGGGGTGCTCGAAACTCCGACGGGAGCACGAACACCATGTTTACGTCAGCCGATGGCTTCTCATCGGCTTTTTTCTGCCTGGGGCGCCACTCTTTTCTTGGAGGGTGCTTTCCTCCCTTCTCGGTCGCCTGACCTGCTCCGCGAGATCCGGACGCGCTTTCCTCGGCACGTCAAGATACTTTGCTTCAGCCTCTTCCAGATTGCGCAAGCACTGTACTCTGCGCTTCTGCGAGCGATTGAGCCCATCAGGACACCACCGTGGGCGATGGTACCTGTCTTCTTCTTCTTATTGCTCGGAATCGCCCTTGGTTGGCCTCTTCATACGGTCATCATGATGTGTTCCGGGACCTAAGCGCCGGAACACTGATGTCTTGTCCTGCTGGTGTCCTCGAGGCCTGCACTCCAAGCAATCATCTATAGTAGGTAATCGGCTCATGCCGGAATTCCAACAGTACCTGAAGAACGGGCAATGCCAGTGGTAGCGTATAGCCTGGTGCCTCCCCAATGTCCTTCCTGAGCGGTGCTCGTACTCATCTTCTTCCGATTCATATCGGCGGCGTAGCTGGTATTGGTACTGGTATTCTCCCAGAAGCCGATTAGAAGCTGGAAGCTGGTTGCGGATGTGGCGCACCTGCTCTTCAATCACGTGCCGCTGTTCCAGCTCACGTTCATCTTGCGGCCGTTTGCCAGAAGCGGCCTCTCTCCCCTGCCTATCATGGCGGCGCATGGGTCCCACCATGTTGATCTGGAATGCCAAGTCCTGGCCCTTGGATCCGAAAGCTGACAGCTCCACCACGTTAGCCTGCGGGAAGGGCTTGGTGTCAACCTTCATCGTGTGTTGAGCCAGGATTAATCGGCCTTGCTTGATAGCCGATTGTATCTGTCGACGTAGCTCCTTGCACTCACCCGTGGAATGAGTGAACGAGTGGTGCCATTTGCAGTACAGTCTTCCCTGCAGCTCTTGGGCCATTGGCAACTTGTGATTCTCTGGGAGCTTCAGCTGTTTTTCTTTGAGGAGTAGATCAAATATCTGCTCCGCCTTGGTCACGTCGAAGTCGAAGTCCTTCACAAGTCCCTGCTGTTTGACCCACTTGCACGGGACAGGGTTTGCCCCCCGAGTCCACTCTACCACGGCTACTTCTTGCTCCTCGCCAGAGTCCTCAGATTCTTCAGCTTGTGCCATGTTTACGTGGCGCTTGAACTTGTCCTGGTACAGCTCAGGATGGTAATGCTCGTATGCTGTAAGCTTCTGCACCAGGTGCGCCAGAGACGTGAACTTCAACTGAAAAGCCGCATCCTTGATCGGCTTAGCAAGTCCCAGGACAGCCAGATCGACTGCCTCCTTCTCTGTGATGCGCGACGAGTAGCATCGGTTCTTGACTTCTCTGAAGCGCTGTATGTACTCTGACACGGTCTCTCCTCGCTTTTGCCTGACCTGGGCGAGGTCGGCAATTCCGGCTTCAGCAGCCTCCGAATGGTACTGGGTATGGAATTGATCTTCAAACTGCCTCCAAGTCCGAATTGAATCTGGAGCCAGTGATGCATACCATCCGAAAGCTGGGCCTGTCAGGGATTGGCCGAAGAACCGGACCCTTAACAGATCCGACACTGAAATCATCCCAAGCTACGTTAAGTATCGGCTCACATGCTCGATGGAGCTGGCTCCCTCTGACCCGTTGAACTTGGTGAACTCAGGAAGCCGATAGTTAGGTGGCAGTGGGATCAAGTCATAGTCGCTTGGATACGGCTTGGAATAGCCGATTGCTTTCCTCTTGGGCAGGATGCCAAACTGGTCTCTCAGTATTGCACTGACCTGCTCCACACTAAGAACTCCTGGGGCCGATGGCTCAGCACTCGGCCCAGTAGCGTACTTTGCCAGCCACACTTGTTTCTCTGTGTCTACTCTAGAAGCTCCTGGGTTCGCCATCTGCACCGAGCGTGCTGGACTGATGCTGTCAGGGATGTAGGCGCACGTGTAACCGTGCGGGATCTCTTTGGGTGGCTCGGTGAGGAACTGACCTTCTCCAGGATCACCGCCGATCTTCTGGACAACATAGATCGGCGAGCTCTGTGGTCTGGGAGCTGCAAATGAGAATGGCAGTTGCGGCCTAGAATACAGTGC